>NC_079196.1:230106043-230197993 GCF_029499605.1 Hyla sarda
ACACCAGACTACCCCTCCATGTCTTTATACACCAGACTACCCCTCCATGTCTTTATACACCAGACTCCCCCTCCATGTCTTTATTGCCCAGACTCCTCCTCCATGTCTTTATGGACCAGACTCCTCCTCCACATCCTTATGGACCAGACTCCTCCTCAATATATTTATGTACCAGTCCCCACCTTATTTATAGTTCCATGCAAGAGAAAACGCAACACAATTCTTTAAGATTTTATAATGCTTCTTTAGTTATTTCTTCGTATCAAAAAATTACAAATAGAAAATATGTCAAAAAAGTAGATATTCACCCAGGTGCACCAAACTACCTGAAAACTTCTTTATATATATTTTTTGCTTTGCCATAGATTTTTGGGAAAAATTACTGATGTCATTACAAAGTACAATTGGTGGCGCAAAATAAAAAGCTCTCAAATGGGTCTATAGGTGCAAAATTGAAAGGGTTCTGATTTTTCAGACGCGCTAGACACTAGGAAAAGCTTCAGGATTCCTTCATCCCATTACGGGTTCCTTTCGGCTCATAATCCTTCCTCTCACGAAGGGGAACAGGTGAAGCTTGCGCCAATACTTTCACGACATTTCGGAGAAAGTATTCCTCCTTTTTCAAGTATCTCTACCGTGCACCCTCCACCACATTAAATAAGCAATTAATTCTAGCGAGAGTTCAACTCTAAAAACGAGAGAAATCAGATTAAAATCGTACATGCAAATTTAAATAAAACTAGGAACAGTAATGGGATGAAGGAATCCTGAAGCTTTTCCTAGTGTCTAGCGCGTCCGGTAGTTTGGTGCACCTGGGTGAATATCTACTTTTTTGACATATTTTCTATTTGTCATTTTTTTGATAAGAAGAAATTACTAGAAGCATTATAAAATCTTAAAGAATTGTGTTGTGTTTTCTCTTGCATGGAACTGTATATGATTCAGTCAGTTAGGAGTCCTCACTCAGAAACGCTTAAGACTTACCCAGTGTGAATAAGTGGCAACACATTTTTCATTTATCTCACCTTATTTATGGCCCAGACTCCCCCTCCATGTCTTTATGGACCAGACTCCTCCTAAATATATTTATGCACAAATCCCCACCTTTTTTTATGGACCAGACTCCTCCTAAATTTATTTATACACCAGTCCCCCCACCCACCTAATTTATTGACCAGACTCCTCCATATAATAATGCTCCTCCTCCATTGCTTTATGAACACTACGCCCCCTCCATATCTTTATTGACCAGACACACTAAGGGGGAGATTTATCAAAACCTGTGCAGAGGAAGAGTGGTGCAGTTGCCCATAGTGACCAATCAGATTGCTTCTTTCATTTTTAAATAGGCTTGTGAAAAATGAAAAAAGTGATCCTATTGGTTGCTATGGGCAACTGCACCACTTTTTCTCTGCACTTGTTTTGACAACTCTCCCCCTAAGTCTTTATGGACCAGGCTTCCCCTCCATACAGTGTATCAGCTGCTCCGACACGGATATAACCTCTAGGATCATAATGATGTAAACCGCGATGTGATTACATCTATAGCCCTGTTCAATTTACTGTCTGGTGTATCGATCTCTGATGACATCATTGGTGTCTGTGCAGTAGGAGGCAGACTATAATACACATATATAAGCCTGAACTGGAATAACCAGCAGCATTTATTATTATTTATTATGCCCTGCAGTTCCTCACACCACCTGCAGGGGGTCTCGGTCAGTCTGGGACACCAACACTTCCACCTTCCCTTCCAGTCTTTGTGTGATCTGGGCGGCGAGCTCCCGCAGATATCCCCGCTCAGAGTTACTGTGCTCACACAGGATAACACTCCGCCCCTCCGCCGCTGCATCCAGGACCTCGTGGTGCGACATCTCACCTACAGGACAAGAGGGGGTCATCAGCAAGAAAAGTCAATACTGACCCCACGAGGAGGGGATCCAACCCCCCCTACAGTTACCTGTCAGGTAGAGATCAGCAGGAACGCCATTCAATATGCTGGCACCAGAGCCGGCGCACACCGCCATGACACTCACAGGGGATTCTGGGAAACCACAAAAGAGGGAAGAGTAAGAAATCCTCTAGGGGGAGCTGTGTACATAATATATAGAGGGAATAAATGAAAAGGGGTCACACTCACCCAAAGTTTTCCCTCGCCCCAGGGCAAGTCGGAGGTGCTTGACACCCACGTGACTTTTGATGCGCTCCACAGCTGCTGCAATGGTTATCGGCTCCGAGAGGGTGCAGAGGCGGCCCATCCCTGTGTCCAGCAGAGGGGGCTAAAGAGACACAGATTATATGTATGTACACACTCTGTCCTGTAGAGGGGGCTAAAGAGACACACATATGTATGTACACACTCTGTCCTGCAGAGGGGGCTAAAGAGACACATATGTATGTACACACTGTCCTGTAGAGGGGGCTAAAGAGACACACAGATTATATGTATGTACACACTGTCCTGCAGAGGGAGCTAAAGAGACACACATTATATGTATGTACACACTCTGTCCTGCAGAGGGAGCTAAAGAGACACACAGATTATATGTATGTACACACTGTCCTGTAGAGGGGGCTAAAGAGACACACATATGTATGTACACACTCTGTCCTGCAGAGGGAGCTAAAGATACACATAGATTATATGCATGTACACACTCTGTCCTGCAGAGGGGGCTAAAGAGACACACGTATGTACACACTCTGTCCTGCAGAGGGGGCTAAAGAGACACACACTATATGTATGTACACACTCTGTCCTGTAGAGGGGGCTAAAGAGACACATAGATTATATGTATGTACACATTGTCCTGCAGAGGGGGCTAAAGATAAATATTTTATGTTAGTATACACTGTGTCCAGCATAGGGGGCTAAAGAGACGCTACAACAGAGACACTAGGGGAGATTTATCAAAACCTGTCCAGAGGAAAAGTTGCTGATAGCAACCAATCAGATCGCTTCTTTCATTTCTAACAAGGTCTCTGCAAAATGAAAGAAGTGATTGGTTGCTATGGGCAACTAGGTAACTTTTCCTTTGCACCGGTTTTGATAAATCTCCCCCACTGTGTCCAGCAGAGGGGGCAGTGATTATACTATGGAGGGTGTGTTCTGTTTTGTCCCAGGGGTCTTACCTTTTGCAGGGTGAGAAGCTCCGCACCACTATACGTCTCGGGATCCTCGGAGAGGATAGCCAGGGCCTGCTGTAGTGCACTGTTGGAGCAGCTGAGCCGGACCCGCACGCCTTCCTCGCCCCTGTATGATGCACAGTGTCAGGAGTATACAGCCACTCTCTGACCCCATATATATACCTGCAGGTATCAATGTTACCTGAGCGGATAGGTACGCACACTCGCCCCCTGCAGGGAGCTCACTCTGCTCAGTACAGACTCCGGGACTTCGCCCCCAAACTCCAGGATATGTCCATATCCTCTTGGGTGAGAGGTGGCGGTGGAAGCGCGGAGAGGGACAGACACACAGGCTCCTGTTCAGACAGACAATCAGGGGTTACATGGGTCTGTGTCCTCCTGATCATGTGACGCACTTTAGTTTTATTATAAATGGATGGCTCACCCAGTGCTCGCCCCAGCCAGTCGTTGACCCCGTTGGTGATGGCGTCGCAGGCGGTATGAGGGGAGTACACCGCCAGGCGCTTCTCCAGGGCCGTCACCACCAGCCGCTCCTTCCAGTGGGCGCAGGTCAGGCGCTTCAGAGCCTTGAAGATGGGCGGGTGATAGGACAGGAGCAGGTCCGCCCCCACCGCCAGCGCCTCTTGTAGGACATCCTCCGTCAGGTCATTGGTCAGCAGCATCTTACGCACCTGGTGCGGGGGGGACGGCTCCACCAAGAGACCAACATTATCCCAGCTCTCCGCCAGGGCCGGAGGGGCCAGCACGTCCAGACGGGAGACCACCGAGGCCAGGTCCATTATGTGCCGGCGGGGCCACAGGGGGCGACACTGGAGGAGGCGGGGCCACAGGGGGTGACACTGGAGGCGGGGCCACAGGGGGCGACACTGCAGCATCAAAGGGGAGGAGCCTGGAGGTGGAGTAAACAGCAGCTGACATCCATAAATGTTTTCCAAACAGTGTCTCCAGCTGTTGCAAAACTACAACTCCCAGCATGCCCAGACAGCTAAAGCCAAAACTGTTTGAAAAATATTGATCTATATGGACATCTCTAGAACCCCCAGTTGTCTAGTTTTGGTTCGTGTGAATTGTAGCCTCAGTTTCCTGTTCTTAGCTGACAGTAGTGGCATTGAGCTTGGTCTTCTGCTACTGTAGCCCATCTGCTACAAGGTTGGACGCGTTGTGTGGTCAGAGATGGTATTCTGCAGGCCTTGGGTGTAACACAGGACTGGACAACTCATCTCCCCATGTGTCACAGTTATTACTGTCCCCTCATTTCCTACATGTGTCAGTTATTACTGTCCCCCACATCCCCCTCTGTTAATACTGTCCTCTCATCTGCCCCTGTGTGTTAGTTATTAATGTCCCCTCATCTCCCCCATGTGTTAGTTATTATCTTCCCCTCATCTCCCTCGTGTGTCAGTTATTAATGTCCCCTCATCTCCCCTGTGTGTCAGTCATAAGATTCCTCTCTCCTTACCTCCACCTCCATTCCCCCCGCTGATCCCCTGTTCTGCCTTTTGAATAGAATGTCACTGCCGAGTCCACTGATTGGCTGCTGCGGTCACCTGACCTCCGCTGCTCATATAACACTGCAGCGCTGACTGCAGGCAGAACGGTTGATCAGCGTAGGAGGGACAAACCCAATTGAAGAGGGCTGACGAAATCCTGAGCACCGCCACAGAATTCTAAGTTGCCATGGAGACCTGGGATTTGCCAAGCCCTGTAGTAACCAGACTCCTACCATGTGATTGGCCAGTCAGCTATTTGTGTACAGGTGTACCTAATAGATTGGCCATTGTAAGTGTATATATATATATATATATATATATATATATACACACATACAAACTTTCAGATGCACCACAAGTCCCAGCAGACATGGAGCTGTAGTCACTACAAAGCTGTCACCCCGTATAAACCAGTGTTTCCAATCCAGTGTGCCTCCAGCTGTTGCCAAACTACAACTTCTAGCATGTCCGGACAAGCCTTTGGCTGCCTGGGCATGCTGGGAGCTGTAGTTTTGCACCTTGTTTGAACAACAGTGCTATAAAGTGTATTACTGTGACCCTAGTGTGGCTGATAATAGAGAACAATAGACTATTCACCTCCCTATAGGCTGATAACAGAGAGCACCAGCGCCCCCACTACTCACCAGCCCACAAGTCACCGCCTGCAGCCTCTGCGCGCCGCCATCTTTATACACCCGGATATACGTCACTTCCTTTCCGCCGGAAGAGATGAAGCCCGGGCATCACCGGAAGTAGTCACTATTACTCCGCTCGTGAGTAGAGGAAAAGGCGGGGCTATACCACACTGTAGCCCCTCCCCAGCACAGCTCTTAATGGCGCGACTGTCTGAAAGTCCCCGCCCCTACCATGACGTCGTCACCACCCTTAGCGGCCCCGCGCTGCTCTCCGCCATATTGGTACACCCAGCAGTAGGAGGTCGTGTGGGGGCGCTGCTGGTGTCTGGACACGATGGTGAGTCCCGGCTGTTTCCTCTTCTCTCATGTGGCTCTATTTAAAAGTATGTGCCCCCCTCCCATGTAATGATCCTGTTGTCCTGTATATTGCTGTTGTCATGGATACAATGGTGTCATGGCGCCCCTCACTACAGGGTCTGTAGGTCTTCACTGTTCATTTATGTAACGCAGTAGGATAACATAATATGTGACCTCAATGGAGGCGATCGGGAGAATACCCACTAGATTCCTCATCTCCATGGAAACAGAGGATCGGAGGCCTCTAAAACCCAACATGTGAGCCCACCCCCGACATCAACCTGGGGGACACCAAAGATGAGAAACATCATGTGACCTGAGGGACCAGGAAGACGGAGCAACATCATGTGACCTGAGGGACCAGGAAGACTGAGCAACATCATGTGACCTGAGGGACCAGGAAGACTGAGCAAAATCATGTGACCTGAGGGGCGTCTGAACAACATCATGTGACCTGAGGGACCAGGAAGACTGAGCAACATCATGTGACCTGAGGGGCGTCTGAACAACATCATGTGACCTGAGGGACCAGGAAGACTGAGCAACATCATGTGACCTGAGGGGCGTCTGAACAACATCATGTGACCTGAGGGACCAGGAAGACTGAGCAACATCATGTGACCTGAGGGGCGTCTGAACAACATCATGTGACCTGAGGGACCAGGAACACTGAGCAACATCATGTGACCTGAGGGGCGTCTGAACAACATCATGTGACCTGAGGGACCAGGAAGACTGAGCAACATCATGTGACCTGAGGGACCAGGAAGACTGAGCAACATCATGTGACCTGAGGGACCAGGAAGACTGAGCAACATCATGTGACCTGAGGAACCAGGAAGACTGAGTAACATCATGTGACCTGAGGGACCATGGAAACTGAGTAACATCATGTGACCTGAGGGACCATGGAAACTGAGCAACATCATGTGACCTGAGGCACCATGAAGACTGAGCAACATCATGTGACCTGGGGGGGACTGAGACCCAGCAACAACATGTGACCTGAAGGAACCCCTCCCACCCCTCCCCATGTAATCTCCGGTCCTCAGATGCACAGCCATTTGTGAACAGATGAGTACTCCCCAGTGTGTGTGAACACGGCCTTATTGTCCTTATACACAAGTATTACACACGATCCCATGGATTATATTCAGGCTGATCCTGTAAGAACGTTTCCCATGGGGCAGATAAAGGAGTCGACCATCGATTCTTCACCTCCATTATCGGGGGATGTCGTGTATTATCGGGGGATGTCGTGTATTATCGGGGGATGTTGTGTATTGTCGGCGGATGTCGTGTATTGTCGGGGGATGTCGTGTATTGTCGGGGGATGTCGTGTATTGTCGGGGGGATGTCGTGTATTGTCGGGGGATGTCGTGTATTATCGGGGGATGTCGTGTATTATCGGGGGATGTCGTGTATTATCGGCGGATGTCGTGTATTGTCGGGGGATGTCGTGTATTGTCGGCGGATGTCGTGTATTGTCGGCGGATGTCGTGTATTGTCGGCGGATGTCGTGTATTGTCGGCGGATGTCGTGTATTGTCGGGGGATGTCGTGTATTGTCGGGGGATGTCGTGTATTGTCGGCGGATGTCGTGTATTGTCGGCGGATGTCGTGTATTGTCGGGGGATGTCGTGTATTGTCGGCGGATGTCGCGTATTGTCGGGGGATGTCGCGTATTGTCGGCGGATGTCGCGTATTGTCGGGGGATGTCGCGTATTGTCGGGATGTCGCGTATTGTCGGCGGATGTCGCGTATTGTCGGCGGATGTCGCGTATTGTCGGCGGATGTCGCGTATTGTCGGCGGATGTCGCGTATTGTCGGCGGATGTCGCGTGTTGTCGGGGGGATGCCGTGTGTTGTCGGGGGGATGTCGTGTATTGTCGGCGGATGTCGTGTATTGTCGGGGGGATGTCGTGTGTTGTCGGGGGATGCCGTGTGTTGTCGGCGGATGCCGTGTGTTGTCGGCGGATGCCGTGTATTGTCGGCGGATGCCGTGTATTGTCGGCGGATGCCGTGTATTGTCGGCGGATGTCGTGTGTTGTCGGCGGATGTCTTGTGTTGTCGGCGGATGTCTTGTGTTGTCGGCGGATGTCTTGTGTTGTCGGCGGATGTCTTGTGTTGTCGGCGGATGTCGTGTGTTGTCGGCGGATGTCGTGTGTTGTCGGCGGATGTCGTGTGTTGTCGGCGGATGTCGTGTGTTGTCGGCGGATGTCGTGTGTTGTCGGGGGGATGTCGTGTGTTGTCGGGGGATGTCGTGTATTGTCGGCGGATGTCGTGTGTTGTCGGGGGATGTCGTGTGTTGTCGGGGGGATGTCGTGTATTGTCGGGGGGATGTCGTGTATTGTCGGGGCGGATGTCGTGTATTGTCGGGGCGGATGTCGTGTATTGTCGGCGGATGTCGTGTATTGTCGGCGGATGTCGTGTATTGTCGGGGGGGATGTCGTGTATTGTCGGGGGGGATGTCGTGTATTGTCGGCGGATGTCGTGTATTGTCGGGGGATGTCGTGTATTGTCGGGGGATGTCGTGTATTGTCGGCGGATGTCGTGTATTGTCGGCGGATGTCGTGTATTGTCGGCGGATGTAGTGTATTGTCGGGGGGGATGTCGTGTATTGTCGGCGGATGTCGTGATTTATTATAAAGATCTTTATATATCCTCACCGCCCAGAGCCCGCGGCTGTGTATATTGTTCTGTGCCCCCCTCACCCTCATATAAGGAGCTCTGTCATCCAGTCCATCGGATCAGCAGGAGTTTACGGAAGGATTAAACTACCGGATCCACAGTGGACCCCATCCAAGTCACTGGGATCTGGTGTGACCCATTTTGGGGCCATTCGACCAAAAAAAAAAAAAAATGTATGGACCCAGAACTGGGCGGAGCACAATGGCGCTGTGATTCTACCTACACGTGGATCTCTTCACACTGAGCTTCATGTTTTATTACTTTCATAAATCTGTTTGTTTCATGAATTATGTGTATGAGGTAATGAGAACATTCTAGAGAGAATATACACTATATACAGGGAGGAGAGGATACACTATATACAGGGAGGAGAGGATACACTATATACAGGGAGGAGAGGATACACTATATACAGGGAGGAAAATATACACTATATACAGGGAGGAGAGGATACACTATATACAGGGAGGAGAATATACACTATATACAGGGAGGAGAATATACACTATATACAGGGAGGAGAATATACACTATATACAGGGAGGAGAGGATACACTATATACAGGGAGGAGAGGATACACTATATACAGGGAGGAGAGGATACACTATATACAGGGAGGAAAATATACACTATATACAGGGAGGAGAGGATACACTATATACAGGGAGGAGAGGATACACTATATACAGGGAGGAGAGGATACACTATATACAGGGAGGGGAGGATACACTATATACAGGGAGGAGAGGATACACTATATACAGGGAGGAGAGGATACACTATATACAGGGAGGAAAATATACACTATATACAGGGAGGAGAATATACACTATATACAGGGAGGAGAGGATACACTATATACAGGGAGGAGAGGATACACTATATACAGGGAGGAGAGGATACACTATATACAGGGAGGAGAATATACACTATATACAGGGAGGAGAGGATACACTATATACAGGGAGGAGAATATACACTATATACAGGGAGGAGAGGATACACTATATACAGGGAGGAGAATATACACTATATACAGGGAGGAGAGGATACACTATATACAGGGAGGAGAGGATACACTATATACAGGGAGGAGAGGATACACTATATACAGGGAGGAGAGGATACACTATATACAGGGAGGAAAATATACACTATATACAGGGAGGAGAATATACACTATATACAGGGAGGAGAATATACACTATATACAGGGAGGAGAGGATACACTATATACAGGGAGGAGAATATACACTATATACAGGGAGGAGAGGATACACTATATACAGGGAGGAGAGGATACACTATATACAGGGAGGAGAGGATACACTATATACAGGGAGGAGCGGATACACTATATACAGGGAGGAGCGGATACACTATATACAGGGAGGATAATATACACTATATACAGGGAGGAGAGGATGCACTATATACATGGAGGAGAATATACACTATATACAGGGAGGAGAGGATACACTATATACAGGGAGGAGCGGATACACTATATACAGGGAGGAGCGGATACACTATATACAGGGAGGATAATATACACTATATACAGGGAGGAGAGGATGCACTATATACATGGAGGAGAATATACACTATATACAGGGAGGAGAATATACACTATATACAGGGAGGAGAGGATACACTATATACATGGAGGAGAATATACACTATATACAGGGAGGAGAGGATACACTATATACAGGGAGGAGAGGATACACTATATACAGGGAGGAGAATATACACTATATAGAGGGAGGAGAATATACACTATATAGAGGGAGGAGAATATACACTATATACAGGGAGGAGAATATACACTATATACAGGGAGGAGAGGCTACACTATATACAGGGAGGAGAGGCTACACTATATACAGGGAGGAGAGGCTACACTATATACAGGGAGGAGAGGATACACTATATAGAGGGAGGAGAATATACACTATATAGAGGGAGGAGAATATACACTATATAGAGGGAGGAGAATATACACTATATAGAGGGAGGAGAATATACACTATATACAGGGAGGAGAATATACACTATATACAGGGAGGAGAATATACACTATATACAGGGAGGAGAGGATACACTATATACAGGGAGGAGAGTATACACTATATACAGGGAGGAGAATATACACTATATACAGGGAGGAGAGGATACACTATATACAGGGAGGAGAGGATACACTATATACAGGGAGGAGAGTATACACTATATACAGGGAGGAGAATATACACTATATACAGGGAGGAGAGGATACACTATATACAGGGAGGAGAGTATACACTATATACAGGGAGGAGAATATACACTATATACAGGGAGGAGAATATACACTATATACAGGGAGGAGAGGATACACTATATACAGGGAGGAGAGGATACACTATATACAGGGAGGAGAGGATACACTATATACAGGGAGGAGAGGATACACTATATACAGGGAGGAGAATATACACTATATACAGGGAGGAGAGGATACACTATATACAGGGAGGAGCGGATACACTATATACAGGGAGGAGCGGATACACTATATACAGGGAGGGGAGGATAAACTATATACAGGGAGGAGAATATACACTATATAGAGGGAGGAGAATATACACTATATACAGGGAGGAGAGGATACACTATATACAGGGAGGAGAGGATACACTATATACAGGGAGGAGAGGATACACTATATACAGGGAGGAGAGGATACACTATATACAGGGAGGAGAGGATACACTATATACAGGGAGGAAAATATACACTATATACAGGGAGGAGAGGATACACTATATACAGGGAGGAGAGGATACACTATATACAGGGAGGAGAGGATACACTATATACAGGGAGGAGAATATACACTATATACAGGGAGGAGAATATACACTATATACAGGGAGGAGAATATACACTATATACAGGGAGGAGAGGATACACTATATACAGGGAGGAAAATATACACTATATAGAGGGAGGAGAGGATACACTATATACAGGGAGGAGAGGATACACTATATACAGGGAGGAGAGGATACACTATATACAGGGAGGAGAGGATACACTATATACAGGGAGGAGAGGATACACTATATACAGGGAGGAGAATATACACTATATAGAGGGAGGCGAATATACCCTATATACAGGGAGGAGAGGATACACTATATACATGGAGGAGAGGATACACTATATACAGGGAGGAGAGGATACACTATATACAGGGAGGAGCGGATACACTATATACAGGGAGGAGCGGATACACTATATACAGGGAGGAGCGGATACACTATATACAGGGAGGATAATATACACTATATACAGGGAGGAGAGGATACACTATACAGAGAGGAGAGGATACACTATATACATGGAGGAGAATATACACTATATACAGGGAGGAGCGGATACACTATATACAGGGAGGAGAATATACACTATATACAGGGAGGAGAATATACACTATATACAGGGAGGAGGATATACACTATATACAGGGAGGAGAGGATACACTATATACAGGGAGGAGAAGATACACTATATACAGGGAAGAGAGGATACACTATATACAGGGAAGAGAGGATACACTATATACAGGGAGGGGAGGAGAGGATACACTATATACAGGGAGGAGAGGATACACTATATACAGGGAGGGGAGGAGAGGATACACTATATACAGGGAGGGGAGGAGAGGATACACTATATACAGGGAGGAGAGGATACACTATATACAGGGAGGAGCGGAGCGGATACACTATATACAGGGAGGGGAGGATACACTATATACAGGGAGGGGAGGATACACTATATACAGGGAGGAGAGGATACACTATATACAGGGAGGGGAGGAGAGGATACACTATATACAGGGAGGAGAGGATACACTATATACAGGGAGGGGAGGAGAGGATACACTATATACAGGGAGGAGAGGATACACTATATACAGGGAGGGGAGGAGAGGATACACTATATACAGGGAGGAGAGGATACACTGTATATAGACGAGATCCCTGTTCTGACACAATTTTCCTTATTTCAGGCGGTGACGCTTCACACAGATTTGGGCGACATAAAGATTGAGGTGTTCTGTGAGCGAGCCCCGAAGGCCAGCGAGGTGAGTGACCTGGCGATAATCGGGGGGGGGGGGGATCAGCCACGACCACAGAGGGGAGGAGGGGAACTCCTTATAAGACCACCAGACCCTTGGATGATGATCTGAGAGACGGTATATAAAGAGACGTAGATCTGATCTATACAGATTGGATGACATGTGACCTCCTGACTAGATAATGTAGCTCCGCCCCCTGCGTTGCCTTCCCTGTCCGTAGTCCTCATCTGAGCTCGGAGTTACCTGGGAGGACTGGTCCCATTGTGTCTCCATTACTGACGTGACGTTTCCATCGTATCTACAGAATTTCTTGGCCCTGTGCGCCAGTAACTACTACAATGGCTGCCTCTTCCACCGCAACATCAAAGGCTTCATGGTCCAGACCGGGGACCCAACCGGTAAGGGCGGCCGCTGCTCCTCTGTATCTCTGTACATTCTCAAGTGTTCAGCCGCTTATCCTCCTGCTCCTCTGTATCTCTATGTTCTCATGTGTTTAGCCGCTTATCCTCCTGCTCCTCTACATTGTAGATCTGTGTGTTCTCATGTGTTTAGCCGCTTATCCTCCTGCTCCTCTACATTGTAGATCTGTGTGTTCTCATGTGTTCAGCCGCTTATCCTCCTGCTCCTCTACATTGTAGATCTGTGTGTTCTCATGTGTTTAGCCGCTTATCCTCCTGCTCCTCTACATTGTATATCTGTGTTCAGCCGCTTATCCTCCTGCTCCTCTACATTGTATCTCTGTGTGTTCTCATGTATTCAGCCGCTTATCCTCCTGCTCCTCTACATTGTATATCTGTGTGTTCTCATGTGTTTAGCCGCTTATCCTCCTGCTCCTCTACATTGTATATCTGTGTTCAGCCGCTTATCCTCCTGCTCCTCTACATTGTATCTCTTTGTGTTCTCATGTGTTCAGCCACTTATCCTCCTGCTCCTCTACATTGTATATCTGTGTTCTCATGTGTTTAGCCGCTTATCCTTCTGCTGCTCTACATTGTATATCTGTGTGTTCTCATGTGTTTAGCCGCTTATCCTCCTGCTCCTCTACATTGTATCTCTGTGTTCTCATGTGTTTAGCCGCTTATCCTTCTGCTGCTCTACATTGTATATCTGTGTGTTCTCATGTGTTTAGCCGCTTATCCTCCTGCTCCTCTGTATCTCTATGTTCTCATGTGTTCAGCCGCTTATCCTCCTGCTCCTCTACATTGTATATCTGTGTGTTCTCATGTGTTTAGCCGCTTATCCTCCTGCTCCTCTACATTGTATCTCTGTGTGTTCTCATGTGTTTAGCCGCTTATCCTCCTGCTCCTCTACATTGTAGATCTGTGTGTTCTCATGTGTTTAGCCGCTTATCCTCCTGCTCCTCTACATTGTATCTCTGTGTGTTCTCATGTGTTTAGCCGCTTATCCTCCTGCTCCTCTACATTGTATCTCTGTGTGTTCTCATGTGTTTAGCCGCTTATCCTCCTGCTCCTCTACATTGTATCTCTGTGTGTTCTCATGTGTTTAGCCGCTTATCCTCCTGCTCCTCTACATTGTATCTCTGTGTGTTCTCATGTGTTTAGCCGCTTATCCTTCTGCTGCTCTACATTGTTTCTCTGTGTGTTCTCATGTGTTTAGCCGCTTATCCTTCTGCTGCTCTATTGTATCTCTATACATTCTCATGCTTTCAGCCGCTTATCCTGACACTTATCATCCTCAGGGACGGGGAAAGGTGGACAGAGCATCTGGGGACGCAAATTTGAGGACGAGTTCAGTGAATTCTTGAAGGTAAGTTGGATGTTTGTGGCGCTGAATCTCTTGACCGTCCAAATTATTACAGAACTTACCTGCAACGTTTACGAGGCTCCTCCCCCTATAGACGCTGAGGACGTATTATAGATCACATGTCCCGGGATACGGAGCATCAGACTTACTATATCATAAAATTGTTATACGTTCCGGATGATTACGTTACATATAACCCCGCTCACCGTCTTCCCTCCAGCACAGCGTGCGCGGCATCGTCTCCATGGCGAATAGCGGCCCCAATACCAACGCCTCTCAGTTTTTCATCACATACGGCAAGCAGCCTCACCTGGACATGAAGTACACGCTGTTCGGAAAGTAAGTGATGGGGGTACTGCTGATTATGTGCAACCTAGAAATATATAGTGGAAGGAATAGGGGCCCCAGAGGCACAGAGTGTTTCAGGCAATGAGTGTGCTGATCCTATAGGAGACACTGAGCACTTAGGGGATGTTAGGACTGGACTGTATGTGACGGGCAGCATTATGAGGACGGGACTGTATGTGACGGGCAGCATTATGAGGACGGGACTGTATGTGACGGGCAGCATTATAAGGACTGGACTATATGTGACGGGCAGCATTATGAGGACGGGACTGTATGTGACGGGCAGCATTATGAGGACGGACTGTATGTGACGGGCAGCATTATAAGGACTGGACTATATGTGATGGGCAGCATTATAAGGACTGGACTGTATGTGACGGGCAGCATTATAAGGACTGGACTGTATGTGACGGGCAGCATTATAAGGACTGGACTGTATGTGACGGGCAGCATTATTAGGACTGGACTGTATGTGACGGGCAGCATTATAAGGACTGGACTGTATGTGACGCGCAGCATTATGAGGACAGGCCTGTATGTGACGCGCAGCATTATGAGGACAGGCCTGTATGTGACGGGCAGCATTATGAGGACGGGACTGTATGTGACGGGCAGCATTATGAGGACGGGACTGTATGTGACGGGCAGCATTATGAGGACGGGACTGTATGTGACGGGCAGCATTATGAGGATGGGACTGTATGTGACGGGCAGCATTATGAGGACGGGACTGTATGTGACGGGCAGCATTATGAGGAGAGGAGGGCATACAGACAAGTGGGAGGTCACAGGCTGAGAGTTACATAGAGCAGTGTTTTCCAAACAGTGCATCTCCAGCTGTTTCAAAACTACAACTTTCAGGGCATGCCGGAGCTGGCATGCAGCATTTGGGAAAATTACCTTATTTCCCAAGAACATTAAATAAAACGTAACTTGTATTGTGGTATTTAAGATGTAACAGATGATCTGTATGTAGTAGTGCAATGAAAAGTAACTTCTCCTCAAGCCAAAAGATAGGGTATAAGTTATAGATCGAGGGGGATCCGACTGCTGGGACCCACCGCAATCTCCTAAACGGGGCCCCGGCAGTCTGCCGTAAGCCACCATTCCAACCCCTGCAGGAAGCCATGGCCCGACATACCCCCTCCATGTACCTCTATGGGATACATTGAGGGGGGGGGGGGGGGGTCGGCACGCCCCCTTCCAGCAGACTGCCGGGGCTTTATTCAGGAGATCGCGGGGGGGGTCCAAGTGGTCAGACCCCCACGATATATAACTTATCCCCTATCCTTCAGATAACTTATCCCCTATCTTTCACTACAGAACTCCGTAATGGCTCCAAAAACTTCCCTAAGGAACTAAAAAGTGTAAAAAAAAAAATATATAAAAAAATAAAAAATAAAATATGTGTGTGTGTGTGTGTGTATATATATATATGTGTGTGTATATATATATATATATATATATATATATATATATATATATATATATATATACATATACATACACACATATACATTTAACCGCTTAAAGGGGTACTCCGGAAGGAAAAAAAAAACATTTTTTCAAATCAACAGCTACCAGAAAGTTATACAGATTTGTAAATTACTTCTATATAAAAATCTTAACCCTTCCAGTACTTATCAGCTGCTGTATGCTCCACATGAAGTTGGATAGTTCTTTCCAGTCTGACCACAGTGCTCTCTGCTGACACCTCTGTCCAGAGCAGGAGAGGTTTGCTATGGGGATTTGCTCCTGTTCTGGACAGTTCCTGACATGGACAGAGGTGGCAGCAAGAAGCTGTTTGTTTTATTTATATTTTGATATTTATTATATTTAATATTTATTTACGTCATTGGTCAGGCATTAAACGAGCCCTCATATCGGCCTGTAGATGGAGATCAGAAAGAGTTTTTTTGTAATTTAAAAAGGTGAAGAGGGTAAAAATGAAAACTAAAAAATAAAGATTTGCTGCATCACTAAGAGGTTAATAAACCTCGCTATTTTGTGTCCTCTTTTTCACAATAAAATTTTAATTTGATTTAATTTTGTTGGGAAACAAGGTCTATTTTTTTCCCCCTCTCGAAAATAAAAAACAAATTCCATTTGTATGTAGGACAAGGGCAGTAAAGTTAGTCTAGTTACGAATATACATGACTTACCTGTGCCTGGTGGCTGGTATCATATTTCTCTCTTTTTCCCGGAAGTTTATTTTCTGCAGCCTACAAAATGAGTGTTGTCTCGGACCTTTCCCAGCTTGCTGCGCGGCCCGAGACAACACATCACAGGTCGGGTTAAAAGGGGGCTTGGCTGCTGTTGTGTGTGAAGCCGACCCCCTGATGAGGTTACTGGCGCACATGTGCGTGCATTCATCACACAGATCCACATCTTGTGTGTCAGGTGATGTCAGGCAAGTCATGTGATCAAAAGGAGCATAGCTGTGCTAAAGTGGGTGGGGTGGTTGGTGTGCGGGAGGGATAGAAGTCACCTCCCACCTTGAAATAAAGGATCCTAGGGGTTGTAGTCTCAAGGAGGCCACAGAAACAGGAAGTAGCCAGTTCCAGAAAACAAGCCAGCAGCGTGATGGGGGGGCACAGGCCACGACCATTCGTCACCAACACAAGCACAGATCCTTGGTAAGCATATCCATTACTGTATGGCCCGCAGTATTTCAGATGTTGTTGTTGTTGCATGGAGTGATTTCCTGTGTGTTTCGCAGAGTCATCGATGGTCTGGACACATTGGACGAACTGGAGAAACTTCCCGTCCACGAGAAATCCTTCCGGCCCCTAACAGAAGTGCGAATCAAAGATGTCACAATCCACGCCAACCCCTTTGCCCTCTGACCTATACAGCTTCAGCGTAGATGTTCTGGCATCTCTGTTCTACCCGCCATTCATCTGTATCAGATGTGGACAGAGTTTTTTGGGGGTCTCGGGCTCTTGAACATGCTCAGTGGGTTCTGCGATACGTCCAGTACTGTATGGTCTTCTCCATCAAGACATCAGCTGCATTTTGGGTTTTAGTTATTGGAATATTTTTTATGAATATTTTTTGTTAAAAAATTAAATAAATTGGATTTTCTTATATAAAGTTTCATTCTGATTTTATATAGATGTTTAAGTTTCTATCGTCGTGTTGTCCTCACAGTCCTGCTGGTGGAACGTATATCCATCAGGTAAAGGTCTATGGCTGAAGCTTCTCGCCATGCAGATGGGATTTAGTGAGATGCTTAAAACTGGCTCAACAGATGTTTCTAAACTACAACTCCAAGCCTGCCCGGACAGCTGTTAGCTGTTCGGGCATGCTGGGAGCTGTCGTTTTGCAGTATCTGGAGGGCCACAGTTTAGAGACCACTGTTTTACAGCAAGCACCATGGACATTAATATTAATGGGAGAGGTTTCTGATCATATCTTATGACCTTTTCCCTCCACAGTAGGGGAAGGCTGAGCAGTGAGCATCATCTATTGTATTTTCTATATACTGGTTTCACCTTTCACTGTAATTCTGTACAGATCACTTTCCAGCATTCTCCTCCTTATCACAGGCAGAACAGAATAGTTCCTAGGCTCAGTGGTAGGCCTAGTTCCAAAATTAAAAACTGCAAGTTTTCAGGATTATTTTATAATCTAGATAGTAAAATAGTAAATTAGAAAAAGAAAAAATCACCCAAAAAAAGTTTTTAACAATAGGTCTTTCTGATGAAACATTCCCTTTAATTATGACAGCCGAGCCGTGTTACCCCATTTTGATCTCCTGAGTGCTTGCCTAGGATGACATAATCGCCTATTAAATCTTTCCTGGATGCTTTCAGGCACCATCCATCCCACCGACGTCCACCCTCCTCGTTCCTCTGTATGTCCCCTCATGCATATGTTGCTGGTTAAGATGCAGTTTCTGTCCTAAGTAACTAGGAGAGCAGTGATATAGTAGGTGAGTCCTATGATAATACGTCCTGGGAAGGGGGGGGGGGGGGGGAACAGCTACAGAGCTGGATTGTGATGTCATCCCGCTCTGATCCCGCCCGGCCCCTGGCTTGAATCAACAGCCCGGGACCACAGCTAATAGCCTGCCACGCCGATCGAAGCTGCAAAGCTATTAACCCTTTAGATCTCATGATCACAGCTGATCTTGGGACCTAAAGCTGACAGCTCAATGTTTCTATGGGTGATTGGGGCAATTGTGTGGTCCCGATCACTGTAACTGATATCCAGAGGGTCCCTACCTTCCTCTATGCCGTCGGATCTTCTTTGTGTTGCTCTAGTCTACTTTGGCAATCTAGAGCAACAGACCACAAATAAAACTGATCAATGGTGTGTAATAGCTCAGCACTGATCAAATATTCCATGTAATTGTCCCCTATAGGGACTAAAAAAAAAGTGTTAAAAAAAGCTATAAATGTGTATTACCCCTCACCCTAATAAAAGTTTGAATCAGCGCCCTTTTTCCCATTTTATAAATAAAATAATGTAAACAAAGTAAACGTGGTATCGCCCTGTGTCTAAATGTCAGAAGTATTAAAATATAATGTTAATTAAACCGCACGGTCACTGGTGTAAACGGGGAAAAAAAATCCAGGAAAATACAAAAGCTATAGGGGACTTCATAAAGGAGAACAGGAACTGTGGCAGGCCTACGGGAACCAGGGCAAGGTGAGCATCAGGTTTTATAGGTTTTCCCGGCACAACATTAATGGGGGAGATTAAGTCCGGTGTCTTATGGGACTTACAGGATCTTCCTGCTTAGTCAGTCACTGGCCTGACACATGACACTGATACGGCCGCTGATAGGCTGAGCGCAAAAGGTCCTGGAACCATCTGAGAAGATAGTGGGATCGCACGGAGGAGAATGGGGGGGGGGGATGTGGACAAGAAACGAGGATGTGATATTGGGAGATGGACATGAAACAGGAGGTAGACGTGAAATTGGAAGATAGAATTGAGGGGGGGATTGGACATGAATTTGACATCAAATTCACTATTTGTTTATTATATTGCAATCACACATTGAAATTGCAATATTAAATATATATTTACCTCTATAATCACAATTGCAAATTTTCTCCAAGTTGTGCAGCCCTAATTCTATTGCTGACTGATATCAGTTATGCAGGTTGTGTCAATAAATTATGTTTAAAAAGATATATATATACAGTGCATAGTGAAAGTACTCAGCCCCCTTTGAACTTTTCGACCTTTTGCCACATTTCAGGCTTCAAACATAAAGATATAAAACTGTAATTTTTTGTGAAGAATCAACAACAAGTGGGACACAATCATGAAGTGGAACGAAATTTATTGGATATTTCAAACTTGTTTAACAAATAAAAAACAAACCTTGGGTGTGCAAAATTATTCAGCCCCCTTAAGTTAATACTTTGTAGCGCCACCTTTTGCTGCAATTACAGCTGTAAGTTGCTTGGGGTAGGTCTCTATCAGTTTTGCACATCGAGAGACTGATATTTTTGCCCATTCCTCCTTTCAAAACAGCTGGAGATCAGTGAGGTTGGATGGAGAGTGTTTGTGAACAGCTGGAGCTCAGTGAGGTTGGGTGGAGAGCGTTTGTGAACAGCTGGAGCTCAGTGAGGTTGGATGGGAGAGTGTTTGTGAACAGCTGGAGCTCAGTGAGGTTGGATGGAGAGCGTTTGTGAACAGCTGGAGCTCAGTGAGGTTGGATGGAGAGCGTTTGTGAACAGCTGGAGCTCAGTGAGGTTGGATGGAGAGCGTTTGTGAACAGCTGGAGCTCAGTGAGGTTGGATGGAGAGCGTTTGTGAACAGCTGGAGCTCAGTGAGGTTGGATGGAGAGCGTTTGTGAACAGCTGGAGCTCAGTGAGGTTGGATGGAGAGCGTTTGTGAACAGCTGGAGCTCAGTGAGGTTGGATGGAGAGCGTTTGTGAACAGCTGGAGCTCCGTGAGGTTGGATGGAGAGTGTTTGTGAACAGCTGGAGCTCAGTGAGGTTGGATGGAGAGCGTTTGTGAACAGCTGGAGCTCAGTGAGGTTGGATGGAGAGCGTTTCTGAACAGCAGTTTTCAGTTCTTTCCACAGATTCTCCGTTGGATTCAGGTCTGGACTGTGACTTGGCCATTCTTACACCTGGATATGATTATTTGTGAACCATTCAATTGTAGATTTTGCTTTATGTTTTGGATCATTGTAATTTTGGAAGACAAATCTCCGTCCCAGTCTCAGGTCTTTTGCAGACTCCATCAGTTTTTCTTCCAGAATGGTCCTGTATTTGGCTCCATCCATCTTCCCATCAATTTTAACCATCTTCCCTGTCCCTGCTGAAGAAAAGTCCAAACCATGATGCTGCCCCCACCATGTGTGACAGTGGGGATAGTGTGTGCAGGGTGATGAGCTGTGTTGCTTTTACCCCAAACATAACGTTTTGCATTGTTGCCAAAAAGTTGGATTTTGGTTTCATCTGACCAGAGCACCTTCTTCCACATGTTTGGTGTCCCCCAGGTGGCTTATGGGAAACTTTAAACAACACTTTTTATGGATATCTTTAAGAAATGGCTTTCTTCATGCCACTCTACCATAAAGGCCAGATTTGTGCAGTATACGACTGTGCAGTATACGATTGTTGTCCTATGGACAGAGTCTCCCACCTCAGCTGTAGATCTCCGCAGTTCATCCAGAGTGATCATGGGCCTCTTGATTGCATCTCTGATCAGTCTTCTTGTATGAGCTGAAAGTTTAGGGGGACGGCCAAGTCTTCGTAGATTTGCAGTGGTCTGATACTCCTTCCATTTCAATATTATCGCTTGCACAGTGCTCCTTGGGATGTTTAAAGCTTGGGAAATCTTTTTGTATCCAAATCCGTCTTTAAACTTCTCCACAACAGTATCTCGGACCTGCCTGGTGTGTTCCTTGTTCTTTGTGATGCTCTCTGTGCTTTAAACGGACCTCTGAGACTATCACAGTGCAGGTGCATTGATACAGAGACCTGATTACACACAGGTGCATTCTATTTATCATCATTAGTCATTTAGGTCAACATTGGATCATTCAGAGATCCTCACTGAACTTCTGGAGAGAGTTTGCTGCACTGAAAGTAAAGGGGCTGAATAATTTTGCACGCCCAATTTTTCAGTTTTTTAAAGGGGTATTCCAGGATTTTTTTTTTATTTCACTATGCCACAGGAGCTGTAAAGTTAGTGTAGTTCATAATATAGTATCTTTACCTTTTTGTGTGACGGTTTTCTCACAATTCTTATGTGATTTTCATCCCAATATTTTTAACAGCATACAAAATGACTGCTGTCTCGGATTTTTCCCAGCTTGCAATGCGGTCAAGACCTGACTCACTAGTCAGCTGATGTCTGCTTCAATGAGTGGAGAGAGCAATCTGCAAGTAATGCAACAGCTCGAGGCACCCTGATTGAAAACCACAGGTCTGCTGCTCACTTATGTTTCAATGGGTGGGGTAGCTGATGTGTGGGAAGGAGGAAAATTGTATCATGGGATTTGTAGGCAAACAAGAAAACTGAAAACAGGAAATACAAGTTCACAGAAAGCTAGCCACAGTGTGCTGGTAATCTCACAGCATAGCCATTTAGCCCAAGACAAGCGCAGATCCTTCCTAAGCATGTCCATTACTGTCTGTCAGCTACGTACTAAAATCACCTTATGCTGGATAACCCCTTTAACAAAGTTTGAAATATCCAATAAATTTCGTACCACTTCATGAACTACCCTGGGGTTATTATACTATTATACAAGCAGCTGTTTATTATCCAGGAGAATATATTGTATTTGGAGCAGTGAACAGTCCATCAACTTCCAGGAGGTCCACCCAGAGCCTAGTACTGTCACCGCAGCAGTGCCAGTTATATGAGCTGAGCAGGGGCTCAGGTGAGTGAGGATGGGAACAGGTCCTATGGTCTAATTTATAAACAAGAGTTTTGGGATTTGGTCTCATTTTTCCAAAATCTGCAGTATTGACAGCAGAGGAGTCTCACGTAACAGTCTCTAATCTAGAGTGTGATGATCTGTCTCCTGTAATAGTCTCTATTCTGTAGAGTGTGATGATCCATCTCTTGTAACAGTCTCTAATCTAGATTGTGATGATCCTTTTCTTGTAACAGTCTCTAATCCAAAGTGTTTGATGATCTCCTTTATCTGGGAACTGTCCTCTAGTAAATCCCCCTTGTCCCGGCCAAAGACCTCTAGGCCTCTGGTCAGTGTATTTATACTTGGTTGTTTGGCTAGGATTCTAAGCTTCTCTAAGCTGGGGTCTTCCACGTTATCGACCACAACAAAAACATTCTTCTGACCTAAACACAAACAAGAGAGAAACAGACATGGAAATATGGAAGGAACTGAGGCAACAATTTTGTGGTTTTGACAAGTGAACAATGACAAATTCGGAGCGGCCCCTTTCCTATATAAGTTGTGACTCACCGAGCTGTTCGGACAGGTATCTCAGTTCCTTGTCATACAGGGAGCCGGGCACGTCAGTGATATAGAACTTCCCAGTCGTCTTCTTGTGATACAGGATCCCAAATGTGCATTCTGTGACAACTTGCATCTGATGCAAACTGCCCGAATCCAGCATGTAACTGTGCCTGATATCCAGCACATGATCGCACCCCATCTGCAGCACATCTCTCAGCCAGTAATAGTCCCTCTGTGGAGACCTGGAGAAGATCCCAACAACGGGCCTTGTAGAAAGCTGCGGAAACACAAAGAACCCAGCGGTGTCACAATAGTTATTCTAATACGTAGGAAGCTTTATTATACCAAAACTAAGAACTATTGCTGATATAGATACTCACCCTTCTTTGTTGACCCCCTGAGAAGATGATCGTTTCTGATATAATTTCTGTAAAGCAATGGAACAGACATTTATATTGGTGTGCAAAGAGACATCTGATAAATGTAGACAGTAGAACTATGTAATGGATCGGTGCTGCTCCTGTAAGACTTATATATGGCACCGCATGGTGTTGGGTCTGCACCTGCTGGGAGCTTTACGGATTCTCAGCACAGTGGAGATAGGGGCCACCCAGTATCTTTAGCCTCTGGATGCCGGTCAGACCGCTCCCGATATTCCTGATTGGCTAAACATGCATAACACTAAAGGAAGAAAGATGGAGCCAGTGGAAGCAATGTAAAACCTAAATGAGTCATTGGGAGTCAGAAAGAAGGGCATAGTGGAGAGAAATGATAAAGTGGTGGGAGAGAGCTGGAACATTTCGGGTGAAAAAGAAAAGGGTAAAGGTTAATGCTGGGCAGGAGAAGTCCAAACAGTCTAAAACCACCAGAAAGGACTGCAGTGCTTTTGGCCCATAACTTGGCAGCTGGGAGCTGGCACCATGTGATATGTGATCTGTCATGACATAGAAGCATCTAAGTACAGTATGTAGAAAGAGAGAACCCGAACACAGGGGGCGCTGCCTGGTCCCGTTACTAAAGGTAACAAGTCATATAAAAAAAAAGTTACACGTACCTGATGATGTTGGGCTAAAAGCTCAACATCTTTGTGCGCATATGG
This sequence comes from Hyla sarda, assembly GCF_029499605.1. Lineage (NCBI taxonomy): Eukaryota > Metazoa > Chordata > Amphibia > Anura > Hylidae > Hyla > Hyla sarda. The sequence goes on from NC_079196.1 coordinate 230,130,104, forward strand.
AAATAGATGAAAGCAGAGCAGCCTCCAACCCGGACCAGACCATGAAAGGGTTCTGTAGATGAATCTTGGAGTTACTGGAGTATCCAGAGGAGCAAAAAAATGGGTTTTCTATGGGGTGCGTGCCGTACTCGTAACCGGGACAAACCGCTGACACCGTGGGTAAAATAAAAAAAGGTTTTATTAAGAAACACGTTTCGGGAGCATGTGCCCTCTTTTTCATGTCTCCTGACTTGAAAAGGGGGGCACATGCTCCCATATGTGCCCCCATAGAAAACCCATTTTTGCTCCTGTATACTCCAGTGACTCCAAGATTCAGCATCAAAGTACAGGCATGGTGACACTTGGAAAGAGTGGTGGATGAGATCATCAGGGTTAGGGCACAAATCCATTCAGTTCCCAATTTTGGTATTCAGAGATGACCCATAACTTTATGAAGTGAAAAGATTTTCCACTGAGAAGTTTATCTCACCCGGCATTGGTTCCACTGGCCTTGAGTCTATTCTCGGTAGCCGAGGTGTCGTTCTTCCTTCTCTGTCACATCCCACTTTTTGAGAATTGTCTACGATATAATTGTGAAATCTGATCAGTCACTGAAGTCTTTTTGGTGTCTCACTCGTATAACATTCTGTAGCTTCTTTTACTGTTGTAATGGGATATACGCATGTTCTATGCCTCCCATGTCCATTGACGTGCGGTATGTAAATAAAGTCATAAACACCAGATCCTGAAGAATTACTGCATCAGTTCCCCGTTCATACACCCAACCTTACACAAAGACAAGGATGTTTTTTCCCCTGTTCTGTTTTAAGTGTGCTTTATCAATGCCTTTATAAAAAAAAAAATAGTCTAAACCTCCATAACTAAAGTAGAGCTCTACCATTTAACATCTGCAGAGGAGCTTCATCGGAAAGCAGCGGCCACATTGGTTTCGGACCATTCTTTTTCATTGGTGATATGTGTCCATCCTGACGTTGTGGCTGGTGATCTGTAGACTCCTCCATCTTCCTTTCATGTACTGGAACTCGACGACTTTTTGATTCTACAATCAACAAACACACAAGCAGATAAATTACAGAATACAGGATTAAAAAAATAATAATAATAAAGAGTACTGGATCCCCTACAGCTATTCACCTCTATTGTCAAAGTCAACATCATGAGGAAGACATTTCTAAGAAAGTTGCTGGTCATGACATTACCTTCTCTACTGCAGAGCTTCTGACTTTAGATTGACTGACCTATGTAGCCCAGGTGTATCCCTACATACAAGCGTATATGAGGCACAATAGATGGATAGGCAGATACTGGTATATGATGGACAATAGAGGGATAAGCAGATGCTGGTATATGATGGATAATAGAGGGATAGGCAGATACCGGTATATGATGGATAATAGAAGGATTGGCAGATACTGGTATATGATGGATAATAGAGGGATAGGCAGATACCGGTATATGATGGATAATAGAGGGATAAGCAGATACCGGTATATGATGGATAATAGAGGGATTGGCAGATACTGGTATATGATGGATAATAGAGGGATAGGCAGATACCGGTGTATGATGGATAATAGAGGGATAGGCAGATACTGGTATATGAGGCACAATAGAGGGATAGGCAGATACTGGTATATGATGGATAATAGAGGGATAGGCAGATACCGGTATATGATGGACAATAGAGGGATAAGCAGATACTGGTATATGATGGATAATAGAGGGATCGGCAGATACTGGTATATGATGGATAATAGAGGGATAGGCAGATACCGGTGTATGATGGATAATAGAGGGATAGGCAGATACTGGTATATGAGGCACAATAGAGGGATAGGCAGATACTCGGTATATGATGGATAATAGAGGGATTGGCAGATACTGGTATATGATGGATAATAGAGGGATAGGCAGATACCGGTGTATGATGGATAATAGAGGGATAGGCAGATACTGGTATATGAGGCACAATAGAGGGATAGGCAGATACTGGTATATGATGGATAATAGAGGGATAGGCAGATACCGGTATATGATGGACAATAGAGGGATAAGCAGATACTGGTATATGATGGATAATAGAGGGATCGGCAGATACTGGTATATGATGGATAATAGAGGGATAGGCAGATACCGGTGTATGATGGATAATAGAGGGATAGGCAGATACTGGTATATGAGGCACAATAGAGGGATAGGCAGATACTGGTATATGATGGACAATAGAGGGATAGGCAGATACCGGTATATGATGGATAATAGAGGGATAGGCAGATACCGGTATATGATGGACAATAGAGGGATAAGCAGATACTGGTATATGATGGATAATAGAGGGATAGGCAGATACCGGTATATGATGGATAATAGAGGGATAGGCAGATACCGGTATATGATGGATAATAGAGGGATAGGCAGATACCGGTATATGATGGATAATAGAGGGATAGGCAGATACCGGTATATGATGGATAATAGAGGGATAGGCAGATATTGGTATATGATGGACAATAGAGGGATAGGCAAATACTGGTATATAATGGATAATAGAGGGATAGGCAGATACCAGTATATGATGGACAATAGAGGGATAAGCAGATACTGGTATATGATGGATAATAGAGGGATAGGCAGATACCGGTATATGATGGATAATAGAGGGATAAGCAGATACCGGTATATGATGGATAATAGAGGGATAGGCAGATACTGGTATATGATGGATAATAGAGGGATAGGCAGATACTGGTATATGATGGATAATAGAGGGATAGGCAGATACCGGTGTATGATGGATAATAGAGGGATAGGCAGATACCGGTATATGATGGATAATAGAGGGATAGGCAGATACCGGTATATGATGGATAATAGAGGGATAGGCAGATACTGGTATATAATGGATAATAGAGGGATAGGCAGATACCAGTATATGATGGACAATAGAGGGATAAGCAGATACTGGTATATGATGGATAATAGAGGGATAGGCAGATACCGGTATATGATGGATAATAGAGGGATAGGCAGATACCGGTATATGATGGATAATAGAGGGATAGACAGATACCGGTATATGATGGATAATAGAGGGATAGGCAGATACTGGTATATGATGGACAATAGAGGGATAGACAGATACCGGTATATGATGGACAATAGAGGGATATACAGATACCGGTATATGATGGATAATAGAGGGATAGGCAGATACCGGTATATGATGGATAATAGAAGGATAGGCAGATACTGGATTTTATGGATAATAGAGGGATAGGCAGATACCGGTATATGATGGATAATAGAGGTATAGGCAGATACCAGTATATGATGGATAATAGAGGGATAGGCAGATACTGGTATTTGATGGATAATAGAGGGATAGGCAGATACCGGTATATGATGGATAATAGAGGGATAGGCAGATACTGGTATATGATGGATAATAGAGGGATCGGCAGATACCGGTATATGATGGATAATAGAGGGATAGGCAGATACCGGTATATGATGGATAATAGAGGGATAGGCAGATACTGGTATATGATGGATAATAGAGGGATAGGCAGATACCGGTATATGATGGATAATAGAGGGATAGGCAGATACCGGTATTTGATGGATAATAGAGGGATAGGCAGATACCGGTATATGATGGACGATAGAGGGATAGGCAGATACTTCCGATGTCCTCACCTCTTCCTGTTATCAGTGAATTGACCGTCTCTAGTTTTTCTTTTATCTTCTGTTCTTCCATCTTTCGTTTGTCTTTCTCCTTAACACCAAAGAGGAACAAATCGAGGACCAGTCTCTGAATACTCGGCTGTTCCTGAAGTATCTTCATCTTCTCGCCGGAACGGTTATTTACCATGTCGTCTATCACCACAATTGTGTTATCCTTACCTGTCCACCAGTGATATGAAGAGGAAATTAAGGTAAAACGTGTTATGTTTGGCAAAATATAAGTCTCTCCCATCTACAGTGTAACAAAATTAGCTTTCATGGTACAATCGGAAGACCTTTCTATCCAACCACCTAGGACACTTTTTTCTATGCTAGTGTAGGGACTCACCGGAGACTGTGGACCTCTGACCAGGGTTGTGAGCTTTTTTGGCCAAAATATCAACTAATACCTCATGTTTATCATATGCGTGTATATATATTTTTTGGGATGTGGTCTGACCTTGTGATGCTGGAGGAGATCGTTGTGTCAGTATGTCGTGTGGTGCACATAAAAGATGCTGAACAACCTGCCTGATGGAATAGTATAGGAATCACAAATAGGTTGTAATTGAGCATGGAGCACTACACGTTAAAATATACTAGTCCACTACCCCCCTCATGAATAGTAGGGTGTGAGTGGTTGTTCATCAGTATTTGGCACCTGTGCGACCTCCCCTATACAGCATTGTTGCTGATCTGCACCATAATGGGAATTGGTGCCCAACCTGCCCTTGTATCAGTAACCAGTAAGTGGCCTTTTTTCTGTGATTTTTTTCACTTTGTCAACATAAGCGGCTTCTCTTACCTACAGCATCAGATAAGTATTCCAGCTCCTCTTTGTAGAAAGCTCCTGAGACATCCGTGATTTTGGCTTCCCCGTGTTTCTTGGAGTGGTAAAGAATCAAGAATGTGCACAGAGAGATTTCCCAGAGAACCTTCTGGTCTTTGATATTAACGTTATGGAAAAGTCGGACATCCTGGACCAGGTCCTTGAACTTCTCGGTAGACGTGAGCAGGTTCTTGAGCCAAACAAAGCAGTTCTTTGTGGACTTGGAAAAGATCCCGACGATGTGCTTCCTACACGACTGACAAAGATAAACTGTTATTAACCCCTTAAGGACGTAGGACGTAAATGTATGCCCTGCGCCTTCTCCCCTTCTATGACATGCGCTTAGGAGCTGAGAGTGCCGTAAAGTGGTGTTGTCCGGCACTAGCCATGGGACTTGGCGTAAATGTATGTCCTGCACCCTTTCCTCTTCTATGAGGCGCTCAGGAGCTGAGCATGCAGCACAGCGGTGTCTGGTATTAGCTGTGGGTCCTGGTAGCTAATGCCAGACAACACCTATTGATGTTATGCCCGGCAATAGCTCTTTAGACGCAGCCATCAAAGTTGATCGCAGCATCTAAAATGCAAAAAAACTAATCTGAAGAATGTATGTACTAATGGGGACAAAAAAAAAATAGTAAAAAGAAATAAAGTTTAAGTCACCCCCCTTTTTCCATAAAAAAATTATGTAAACAAAAACAAACATAAACATATGTGGTATCGCCCTGTATGTAAATTTCTGGACTATAAAATTATTACATTAATTAAACCACACAGTCAATGGCGTTAATGTAAACAAATTCCAAAGTCCAGAATTGTGTATTTTTAGTTACGTCATATACCATGAAAAAATTTATAAAAATTGATCAAAAAGTCCCATCAAAACAAAAATGATACCGATAAAAACTTCAGATCACAGCACAAAAAAATTATTCCCAAACATTCCTGTATACAGAAAAATAAAAAAAGTAATAGGGGTCAGAAGAGGACAAATTTGAATATGCTAATTTTCGTACAAAAGGATGGAATTTTCTTTTAAAAGAAGTAAAATAAAACCTATATAAATTGGGTATCGTTGTAATGGTATGGACCTACAAAATAAAGCTAATGTGTCATAATAATGCCTAAAAATGTTGCCCTATTTTGCCCCACAAATTATTAAAAAAAAATTGTTGGTGCAAAATACAAGTCCTCATATTGGTCTGTAGGTGGAAAATTGTAAGAGAACAGAAAATCCCTTAAAGGGGTACTCCGCTGCTCAGCGTTTGGAACAAACTGTTCCAAACGCTGGAGCCGGCGCCTGTAGCTCGTGATGTCATAGCCCCACCCCCTCAATGCATGACGGCCTGCCCCCTCAATGCAGCCATCACGCCCCCTCCCATAGACTTGCATTGAGGGCGCGGGGCGTGACACCATTAGGGGGTGGAACTATTATATCACGAGCTCCCGGCGCCGGCTCCAGCATTCGGAACAGTTTGTTCCAAACGCTGAGCAGCGGAGTACCCCTTTAAAGGGGTACTCAGGTGGAAAACTGCTAGAAAGTGAAACAGTTTTGTACATTACTTCTACTAAAGAAATCTTTAACCCTTCCAGTACTTATCAGCTGCTGTATACTACAGAGGAAGTTGTGTAGTTCTTTTGTGTCTGACCACAGTGCTCTCTGCTGACACCTCTGTCTGTGTCAGGATCTGCAGGAGAGGTTGCTTCTACTCTGGACAGTTCCTGACATGGACAGAGGTGACAGCAGAGAGCACTGTGGTCAGACAGAAAAGAACTACACAACTTCATGTGGAACATACAGCAGCTGATAAGTACTGGATGGATTAGGATTTTTTAATAGAAGTAATTTACAAATTTGTTTAACTTTCTGGCACCAGTTGATTAAAAAAAAAATCCACCGGAGTACCCCTTTAATCCTTTCAGTGCTTATTAGCTGCTGTATGTTCGACAGGAAGTTCTTTTCTTTTTGAATTGTTCTTTTTTGTCTGACCACAGTGCTCTCTGCTGACACCTCTGTCCATTTTAGGAACTGTCCAAAGCAGGATAGGTTTGCTATGGGGATGTTCTTGTACTCTGGACAGTTCCTAAAATGGACAGATGTGTCAGCAGAGAGCACTGTGGTCAGACAGAAAGGAAATTCAAAAAGAAAAGAACTTCCAGTGGAGAATACAGCAGCTGATAAGTACTGGAAGGATTAAGATTTTTAAATAGAAGTAATTTACAAATCTGTTTAACTTTCTGGCACGAGTTGATTTAAAAAAAAAAAAGTTTTCCAGTGGAGTACCCCTTTAAGAAGTCATTATATCGATGGAACAACTAGAAAAGAAGACCAATAGTCATCGCTCTACGTCAATGGTGAATTCCACCGGAAAATCATAAACAACTTCCACCTGATGGAGCCCAATAAAAGTTCTCTCCGTCTGGGACTCCTGTAAATTGTTATAACACTGGACTATTCATAACCGGTTATATAATGAATGGAGACAAAGACGGGATTGTGATTCCACCTCCACTGGGACATTACGGGACTTTCTCTTCCTACAGACAAGCCATGATTGTAGCATTATTGTGTGTATCCATGGTACGGTACTTACCTTAACGAGGGGTCTGTTTGATGACCTTATACCTGAAAAAGAGAACAGGAAGAGGAAGTAGATGAAACCTAATCCATCTATACGAGGTGATGTGTAGAGCGGCCAGTCTACAGTCCGGAACATTAAAAAGCGGAATATTAAAAAACATACACAAGGTATACTAAGAAAAAAAAGGTACTATGATATTTAGGCTTGGTTTACAGGAGACTGGAGCAGTCATGGCCACTGGACTCTAAAGGAGAAAGGGGCTCCAGAAAGATGGCTGTATATCTCCATCCAAAGGTGGTCCCAGGACAATGGCCCTCATTTACAAGGCTCACACGGCCGTTTGCATCCCACCCGTTAAAGGGGAACTCCACTGGCCACTGAACATTTAGTTCCGAACACCGTGTGCACGCTGCGGGGGGATCGTCCCTAGTGACGTCACGGCCCCTCAGTGCAAGTCTTTGGGAGGGGGTGTGGCAGCCATCACGCCCCCTCCCATAGACTTGCACTGGGGGGGTGGCGTGACATCACAAGGTGGCATGGCCGACCCCTGCAGCTTGTGCACAGCATTCCGAACTAAATGTTCAGTGGCCAGTGGAGTTCCTCTTTAAAGGGATTATCCAGGAATTGAAAAACAGAGCCAATTTCTTTAAAAAACAAAAACAAAAAAAACAGCTCCACATCTGTCCCCAGGTTGCTTATAGTTCTGCAGCTCACTTCCATTGAAGTGAATGGAGCCAAGTTGTAATACCACACCCAACCTGGAGACAGACATGGAGCTGTTTTGGAAAGAAATTGCCTCTGTTGTTTTTATTCCTGGATAACCCCTTTAATCGTCTTTTTTTTATTTATTTTTTTGAGCTGATTGGACCCTGAAATGGGTCGGATGTAAACGGCTACGACATGGAGTCTGTCGGTGACCCGGTAATTTTACAGGATTTTAGCAGAGAGAAAAAAAATATAAGGCTTGCACTATTTTTTTCTCCGCTAAACTTCCGTCTTTCTGCCCGGATTGCTGACAGAACTCCAAATAGCGGAGTCCAACGGCGATGTGAATGAGGCCTAAGAGGGGAGTGTAGTTTTCTTTGTGGGTATTTTCCATGGTTTTCCCTACATTTTGCTTTTTTTTCCAGAGCTCAAATCCACCACATTTTATGTGGAAAAATTACAAAATTTGTTGGAAATTTTCAACACAATGGGGGACACGCCTTTTTTCCCCTGTAGCTACGCCCCCTATCCCCGATGACAACCCTCCTTTTTGTTTTTTTGGGGAAAATTTTAGTGTTCTGAGCCTATTTTTGGGCACAGACTGGCATTATTTGCGTCGCACGTTGCGTGCAGCACAAATTTTCGGTGCAAACCCGAAAATAACAGTCGAGTTCTCCTTAGTAAATGAGGGCCTATGGGGGAGATCTAGCAATATGCATCCGTGTGCAGCCACTTCACAGCCTTTTTTTTTATTTTATTTTTTTTGCTGTGTTTTTTACTTTAGTGCGCCAAATTTATCAAGACGCCATAAGACTTTGATACATTTCTCATAAATGAAAAATCACCTCAGAACTTGCTGTAGGATGTAATTTTCGAAAGCGACGCAAGGTCGATATGAATTTATTTTTAAATTTTTTTAAATGTTACCGCTTGCGCAATATTTTGCACTCAGTTAATAAATGTCATCCGCTGCATAGTCAATAATGAAGCACTGCATCTCACAGTCACTTTTGCCAAATGTTGTCTATTTTGAAATTGCGCCAAATTTCAGCCAATAAAATGTCAGGAAGGCAATGATAAATCTCCCACATAGGGGGAGATTTATCATTGCCTTCCTGACATTTTATTGGCTGAAATTTGCCGCATAATTTTTGCACAGTTAGTTTTTGCGCAATTTCAAAATAGACAACTTTAGCAAAAGTGACGGTGGGATGCAGTGCTTCATTCTTGATGATGCAGGGGACGAGATTTATTAACTGCGTCTTTTTAAAAAGGCGCATAAATATTGCGCAAACATAAAAAAAAAAAAAAGCTCTAATTCATACCTCCTCTGCCTTGCCTTAGAAAAATTAGATACTACAGCAAGTTCGAGGTGTTTTTTAATTTGTGCAAAATTTATCAAAGTCTTGCACCGTTTTGATAAATTTGGCGCACATAACTCAAAAGCACCACAAAAAAAAAAGGCTGTGAGCCAGAAGGTCCAGATAAGTCATAGTCAACCCCAAGACCCAGCTGTGAGCGTATCTCACCGGTGACCCGCTCCTGCAGAATACATTTGATCTGGTTGAGTTTGGCTTCCATTATCTGACTCTCCGTCGTAAGTCGCTGTTGGATTAGTAGGTTCATCTCCTTCTCCGTAAACAGCAGCAGGTCACATTCCGACAACTTGCTCGTGGTCCACTGAGCCCTCATCCCCTTTTCACACATTGCGTCTTCTAGGTCGGTGATCGCCATCAACACCTTGTCAGGTCCTTCACATCAAAGGAAACACAATCGATGATTAAAGGGGTACTCCGCCCCTAGACATCTCATCCCCTATCCAAGTGATAGAGGGTAAGATGTCTGATCGCTGGGGGCCCGCCACTGGGGACCCCCGCAATCTCGGCTGCGGTACCCAAGACATCGAACTACGCTCTGTGCCGGATGACTGGCAGGGCAGAGGCTCGTAACGTCATGGCCATGCCCCCCTCAATGTAAGTCTATGGGAGGGGGCGTGACAGCCGTCACGCCCCCTCCCATAGACTTGCATTGAGGGGGCGTGATGTCACGAGCGGGGCGCGGCTGTGATGTCAAGCCTCCGGTGCACAAGCCTCCGGTGCAGCAGCCAGCGCTCTAAACGAACGTTGGGTGCAGCAGTGAGATTGCAGGGGTCCCCAGCAGCGGGACCCCTGTGATCAGACATCTTATTGGATAGGGGATAAGATGTCTAGGGGCGGAGTACCTCTTTAAGACAATAACCATGGAGCATAAGAAGGGAGGCAGCTATCGGGGAAAAGGGAACATTAGTGCTCCTTGCAGCAATTCTAAGGCTGGGTTCACATCACAATTTGTCCCTACTGTTGCCGTGTACGGTTTCATTTTTGAAACCGTATGCAACTGTATCAAAAACCGTATCCATAGACAAGTCATTGAAAACCGTATGCACAACGATGGATCCATTTTGCTTCCAATATGGTTTTTTGCTTCCCCCTCCGTACTCAAAACGTTGGCCGACCATGGTTTTGTGTCCGGGTGAGAAAGCGTATTGTAGCCATATACGTTGTTTTTAAGATGAAAGTCAATGAGAAACGTAGTTGTCTACGGTTCAATCCGGTTTTCACTATACGTTTTTTTACTTTGCACATGTGTGTGGCGATCCTAAAACAAAATTTCATTAGAACAATAGGAACTTTATTTAAAAATGAAATAAATGTTAAAACCAGATTAGATTTTTCAACCGTATACGGTTTATTTTTTAAGCACATGGTTGCATATGGTTTGGTCCAGTTTTGAGGAATATGGTTTGGCTTAAATAACCTGATAGAACACTGTATGGCCAAAACAGATGATGTGTTGGCCAAAAATGATGTGTACCCAGCCTACAATTTCACACTACGATGTCACTCTACCGGAACCGGATCCCTTCTCATTCATTTGAATGAACCAAACGAAGTCAGATATTGACTCCGGTCGACTCATTTTTGCCCCGTATCCGTTTTTATTTTACCTTAAACCATGGTATGCCGTGATTTTAGGTCCTATCAAAAAACTGGATACGGGCAAAAATGAGTCGACCGGAGTCACTATCTGACTTTGTTTGGCTCATTCAAGTGAATGAGAAGGGGTCCGGGTCCGGCTTGGATACGGGAGCGCCCGTTTTACACTCCTCCTAGCTGGATCCGGTTCCCGTAGAGTGACTTCGTAGTGTGAACGCTGCCTTAGCAATGTTTAATTTCTCAACACTGTGGGTGACTGGGGGCTGTTGTAAGTGACCATTTATGCTTTGTTCACAAGCCATTTTTTAGGCTCATTTTGTGCCTTTATTATAGCCATATTTACAAAGAATATTTAACATTTCTGATGTTTTTTTGTTTTTTTGCGTTCTTTGTGCTTTTGAGCCATTTTGGTCCTTTTTTACAGGCTATCACCCAAACAATGTCTATTTGCAATAAAGGTTTTTTGTGGGATGTTCACGACATAATGTGTCCCAAATCATACGTGAAAATGCAATATGGCCATGTTTCGACATGTAAATGTCCCAGGAGAATTCCCTGGCACTTCATTTTATGTCCTTTCTAAAAATGTCCATAAAACTAGTGTCTGTCTGTGAGAACCAAGAGCCGTGTTCCCATTAAAGGGGTACTCCACTGCCACAGAGTCTGAAACATTTAGTTCCGAATGCTGGGTACTAGCTGCGGGGGTCGTGACGTCACACCACGCCCCCTCAATGCAAGTCTATGGGAGGGGGCGTGACGGACGTCACGCCCCCTCCCATAGACTTGCATTGAGGGGGTGTGATGTCACGAGGGGCGTGGCCGTGTCGTAACGACCCTCGCACCCAGCATTCTGAACTAAACGTTCCGGACGCTGGGGCAGTGGAGTACCCCTTTAAATTCAACAGAATTTAATTAGGGAAAAAAAAAAATCGGACATGGGGAGACATCTAGATTGGCTTAGCCTAACTCTAACATCACACAAGGAGGAGACCATCCTCTGCACATGGGCAGAGAGAGGGATAGAATAACACCCCAAAAATGGAATTAGAGACACAATGTCTGGGTGCATTACATCTTATACACATCTACCGCTGCCAGAGGAGGAGGTGGTGTGACTTATTGTTGGATTTTGGCCATTCTTACCATGTGACTGCAAGCATTGACCTAGGTAGCCCTCCATGTCGTACCATGGCTTCTTCGATCTCATAGAGTGACAGAAGATAATCGTGGAGCATTGCGAAGGCGCTGATCTCCAGAACTGATCGCTGGCCTCGGACAGAGCCAGACACGACACCGAGACGGTATTCTTACTTATCAGCTGACGGATAAGCCAATTGACCTCAGTGTCTGCATCCCAGAAGAAGATCCCGACCCTCCTCATTGACTTACACCTAAAATCAAGAAAAGAAAAATATATTTTTTTAATTATTAGTAAACGCTGAAAAATATAATAAAAAAAAGTAATAATTAAAAGCTGAAAAAAGTATGGGATACAAATTATAGTATAATATAATAAATATTAGAATAATATTTAAAACAAAAAATAGAACTTTTTGTCAAATCATATATATTCCATATCTGGGGCAACAACTTTAATCCCCCCACAACCCTGAGTAGACCCCACTTTAGTCATGTCCTTCTACTGAGTATTCCGGTCACTTGGAAGATTCTTATACCGTAGACCAGTGGTCTTAAACTGTAAGATGTTGCAAAACTTCAACTCCCAGCATGCCCGTACAGCCATTGGCCCCTATAGGAACCCAGAGCACAGAGAAGACCCTCTAAGTAAATTCAGATTCCAAACCCCATTATTAATTAATTACCCTTACCAGACCACAAAATGAATTCAGACCCTAGATGAGACCCCCTAACAAATACAGACCCCAAATAAATTCAGTGTGGAAATCAGTATAGCTGAAAACCCCCAATGCCTGCCTCCTCAGCTAAAACAGGTAAGCACAAGGCGTACACAAGAACCTTTACAATATTCTGTAATAACAGTCTATGCTGCATTATATAAGCCAGGGGTCTCAAACTGGGGCCCTCTAGATATTGCAAAACTCCAACTCCCAGCATGCCCGGACAGCCAACGGCTCCGGGCATGCTAGGAGTTGGAGTTTTGCCACATCTGGCAGGCAATGGTTTAAAGGGGTATTCCAGGAAAAAAACTTTTTTTTATTTATCAACTGGCTCCAGAAAGTTAAACAAATTTGTAAATTACTTCTATTAAAAAATCCTTAATCCTTCCAATAATTATCAGCTGCTGAAGTTGAGTTGTTCTTTTCTGTCTGGCAACAGTGCTCTCTGCTGACATCTCTGCTTGTCTCGGGAACTGCACAGAGTAGAAGCGGTTTGCTATGGGGATTTGCTTCTACTTTGGTCAATTCCCGAGACACATGTCATCAGAGAGCACTTAGACAGAAAAGAACAACTCAACTTCAGCAGCTAAAAAGTAAGAAAGGATTAAGATTTTTTAATAGATGTAATATGCAAATCTGTTTAACTTTCTGGAGCCAGTTGATATATTAAAAAAAAAGTTTTTCCTCGATAACCCCTTTAAGACTGTTACGCCTAGCGCTCCGGGTCCCCGCTCCTCCCCGGAGCGCTCACGGCGTCTCTCTCCCTGCAGCGCCCCGGTCGGTCCCGCTGACCGGGAGCGCTGCACTGTCATGGCCGTTGGGGATGCGATTCGCACAGCGGGACGCGCCCGCTCGCGAATCGCATCCCAGGTCACTTACCCGTCCCGGTCCCCTGCTGTCATGTGCTGGCGCGCGCGGCTCCGCTCTCTAGGGCGCGCGCGCGCCAGCTCTCTGAGACTTAAAGGGCCAGTGCACCAATGATTGGTGCCTGGCCCAATTAGCTTAATTGGCTTCCACCTGCTCCCAGACTTTATCTGCTCACTGCCCCTGCACTCCCTTGCCGGATCTTGTTGCCTTGTGCCAGTGAAAGCGTTTAGTGTGTCCAAAGCCTGTGTTACCTGAACTTCTGCTATCCATCCTGACTACGAACCTTGCCGCCTGCCCCCAACCTTCTGCTACGTCTGACCTTGCCTCTGCCTAGTCCTTCTGTCCCACGCCTTCTCAGCAGTCAGCGAGGTAGAGCCGTTGCTAGTGGATACGACCTGGTTGCTACTGCCGCAGCAAGACCATTCCGCTTTGCGGCGGGCTCTGGTGAACACCAGTAGCCTCTTAGAACCGGTCCACTAGCACGGTCCACGCCAATCCCTCGCTGACACAGAGGATCCACTACCTGGAAGCCGAATCGTGACAGTAGATCCGGCCATGGATCCCGCTGAGGTGCCGCTGCCTAGTCTAGCTGACCTTACCACGGTGGTCGCTCAGCAATCGCAGCAAATTGCCCAACAAGGACAGCAGCTGTCGCAGTTGACCGCCACGTTACAGCAACTTTTGCCTCTGCTACAGCAGCAACCATCTCCTCCGCCAGCTCCTGCACCTCCTCCGCAGCGAGTGGCCGCCCCTAGCCTCCGCTTGTCCCTGCCGGACAAATTTGATGGGGACTCCAGACTCTGCCATGGATTTTTGTCTCAGTGTTCCCTGCATATGGAGATGTTGTCGGACTTGTTTCCTACAGAACGGTCTAAGGTGGCGTTCGTAGTGAGCCTTCTTTCAGGAAAGGCCTTGTCTTGGGCCACACCGCTCTGGGACCGCAATGATCCTGCCACAGCCACAGTCCAGTCCTTCTTTGCTGAAGTCCGGAGTGTCTTCGAGGAGCCAGCCCGAGCTTCTTCTGCCGAGACTGCCCTGTTGAACCTGGTCCAGGGTAATTCTTCAGTGGGCGAGTACGCCATCCAATTTCGTACTCTTGCTTCCGAGTTATCATGGAATAACGAGGCTCTCTGCGCGACCTTTAAAAAAGGCCTATCCAGTCGCATCAAGGATGTGCTGGCCGCACGAGAGATTCCTGCCAACCTGCAAGAACTTATCCATTTGGCTACCCGCATTGACATGCGTTTTTCTGAGCGACACCAAGAGCTCCGCCAGGAAAAAGACTTAGATCTCTGGGCACCTCTCCCACAGCATCCTTTGCAGTCTACGCCTGGGCCTCCCGCCGAGGAGGCTATGCAAGTGAATCGGTCTCGCCTGACCCAGGAAGAGAGGAATCGCCGTAGGGAAGAAAATCTTTGTCTGTACTGTGCCAGTACCGAGCATTTCTTGGTGGATTGCCCTATCCGTCCTCCACGTCTGGGAAACGCACGCACGCACCCAGCTCACGTGGGTGTGGCGTCTCTTGGTTCTAAGTCTGCTTCTCCACGTCTCACGGTGCCCGTGCGGATTTCTCCTTCAGCCAACTCCTCCCTCTCAGCCGTGGCCTGCTTGGACTCTGGTGCCTCCGGGAATTTTATTTTGGAGTCTTTTGTGAATAAATTCCGCATCCCGGTGACCCGTCTCGTCAAGCCGCTCTACATTTCCGCGGTCAATGGAGTCAGACTCGATTGCACTGTGCGTTACCGCACAGAACCCCTCCTGATGTGTATCGGACCCCATCGCGAAGTGATTGAGCTCTTCGTCCTACCCAACTGTACCTCTGAGGTCCTCCTCGGTCTGCCATGGCTCCGGCTTCATTCCCCCACCCTTGATTGGACCACCGGGGAGATCAAGAACTGGGACTCTGCCTGCCATAGGAAGTGCCTCTCCCCCCCTCCCAGTCCCGTCAGGCAAGCCTCAGTGCCTCCTCATGGCCCCCGTCCTGGTGACACACTGCCCCGTGCCAGGCTTCGCCCTCTGCCCTCCCTCCCCATTCCCACTCCTGCTGTACTGCCTGCCGTTGAGGAAACCCTCCATTCTTTCCCGGTGTCCTCATCCCAGGGGAGGCAGTTACCGGACAAAGAAAAGGGGAGACCTAAGGGGGGGGGGGTACTGTTACGCCTAGCGCTCCGGGTCCCCGCTCCTCCCCGGAGCGCTCACGGCGTCTCTCCCTGCAGCGCCCCGGTCGGTCCCGCTGACCGGGAGCGCTGCACTGTCATGGCCGTTGGGGATGCGATTCGCACAGCGGGACGCGCCCGCTCGCGAATCGCATCCCAGGTCACTTACCCGTCCCGGTCCCCTGCTGTCATGTGCTGGCGCGCGCGGCTCCGCTCTCTAGGGCGCGCGCGCGCCAGCTCTCTGAGACTTAAAGGGCCAGTGCACCAATGATTGGTGCCTGGCCCAATTAGCTTAATTGGCTTCCACCTGCTCCCAGACTTTATCTGCTCACTGCCCCTGCACTCCCTTGCCGGATCTTGTTGCCTTGTGCCAGTGAAAGCGTTTAGTGTGTCCAAAGCCTGTGTTACCTGAACTTCTGCTATCCATCCTGACTACGAACCTTGCCGCCTGCCCCCGACCTTCTGCTACGTCTGACCTTGCCTCTGCCTAGTCCTTCTGTCCCACGCCTTCTCAGCAGTCAGCGAGGTAGAGCCGTTGCTAGTGGATACTACCTGGTTGCTACTGCCGCAGCAAGACCATTCCGCTTTGCGGCGGGCTCTGGTGAACACCAGTAGCCTCTTAGAACCGGTCCACTAGCACGGTCCACGCCAATCCCTCGCTGACACAGAGGATCCACTACCTGGAAGCCGAATCGTGACAAAGACCTCTGCCATAGACCAATGACCTATGACCTCACCTTCAAGATGTAGGCTGTGGATGAAAGGTGACCCCACCTGTGGTGACCCCACCTAGATATTGCAAAACTCTAACTCCCAGCATGCCCAGACAGCTGTTGGCTGTCCGGGCATGCTGGGAGTTGGAGTTTTGCCACATCTGGCAGGCAACGGTTTTAGACCACTGCCATAGACCAATGACCTCACCTTGAAGATGTAGGCTGTGGATGAAAGATGACCCCGCCTAGATATTGCAAAACTCTAACTCCCAGCATGCCCAGACAGCCGTTGGCTGTCCGGGCATGCTGGGAGTTGCAGTTTTGCCACGTCTGGCAGGCAACGGTTTGAGACCACTGCCATAGACCAATGACCTATGACCTCACCTTGAAGATGTAGGCTGTGGATGAAAGGTGACCCCGCCGGAGGGGCAGAGACCCAGCCTGGATGGAGGATCGTATATATTATATTGTAATGGGACTTTGCTGAAGTTTGCAGTCCAGCTGTACTCCAGACCCAATTTAGAAGACAGTAGAACGACGTTGGGCTCTTGGTTGCTATTGTCCAGGTGTCCACAAGGTCTTTTGGATGTGGTTTCTGGACCAGAATGAGAACCCGACCTCCTACGATTAGGAAGGTTTAACACGAACCATGGCCGGGCGCCCTCCAGTTGTATCCAATCTTCATGGAACAATGCGGTCCTCTCCCTCACCTCACATCCATTTAACAGGATCTTGGCTTCTTCATGGGGCTTCACGTGGAAATCTCCATCCTTGGACACTTCAATCTCACAGAGCTCCAAGCCCCCGGTAGAAGGATCCGGAAGACCCCTACCGAGGATTCTCTGCTTGAGCGTCTCCATTTCTCACTGCACAGATCGATGCATCTAGCACCGTGCCGAGATAAACCTGATGGAATGAAGAAGAGTTCTGTGATTTACACCTGGAAAACCCCGACCTGTGGGCTCCCTCCCCCTTAGTGTCATCAATACTTTCAATAAGCTCTGCCTCTACAGACAGAGAATTCCCATGCAGATACTTCCAGTTTTAGAGAAGACCTGGTGGAGGAAGAGTTAATCAAAATAAAGAAGAGCAAGTTAAAGGGGTACTCCACTAAAATATATATATATATATATATATATATATATATATTTTTTTTTTTTAAATCAACTGGTGCCAGAAAGTATAACAGATTTGTAAATCACTTCTATTAAAAATCTAATTCCTTCCAGTACTTTTTAGGGGCTGTAAACTACAGAGGAAATTCATTTATTTGTAGATTTCTCTTCTGTCATGACCACAGTGCTCTCTGCTGACCTCTGCTGTCCATTTTAGGAACTGTCCAGAGCAGCATGTGTTTGCTATGGGGATTTTCTCCTGCTCTGGACAGTTCCTAAAATGGACAGAGGTGTCAGCAGAGAGCACTGCGGTCATGACAGCAGAGAAATCTAAAAAGAAAAGAATTTCCTCTGTAGTATACAGCCCCTAATAAGTACTGGAAGGATTTAGATTTTTTAATAGAAGTAATTTACAAATCTGTTTACAAATCAACTGGTGCCAGAAAGTTAAACAGATTTGTAAATTACTTCTATTAAAAAGACATATCAGCTTCTATTTGCTCCGCAGGAAGTTTTTTTCTTTTTGAATTACATTTCTGCCTGACCACAGTGCTCTCTGCTGACGCCTCTGTCCATGTCAGGAACTGTCCGGAGTAGGAGCAAATCCCCATAGAAAACCTCCTACTCTGGACAGTTCTTGACATGGACAGAGGTGTCAGCAGAGAGCACTGTGGTCAGACAGGAAAGAACTACACAACTTCCTGTGGAGCATATGTGATGTCCCAGCATCAAAGGCTGTCCAGTGGCTTTGGACTGATTTAGGATGACCTGCAGCACCGGTGTGGGTCCCACTGAAAGACTTATTGTGTTAATTATGTTTTCCACTTTACTATGAATTAATATATTTTTATCTTGTTGTTATTCTGATGTATGTTATTTATATGTGCCTTTAAGCAAAGGAGAAGTGTACCCCCATGTGACCCTGCCATCCAATGGGAACCCCTAAATTCTGGCCCATATAGTGGGGGTAGGAGTTGCCCCCATGTTAGAGTTAGTTTCTGCTGAGCACCAGTGTGGTTAAAGGGGTACTCCGCTGCTCAACGTTTGGAACAAAATGTTCCGAAATGCTTAGAGCCGGTGCCGCCTCCCATAGACTTGCATTGAGGGGGGCTGGACGTGACGTCATGAGGGGGTGGGGCTATGACATCACGACAGCACTGTGGACAGACAGAAAGGTAATTCAAAAAGAAAATAAATTCCTGTGGATCATACAGCAGCTCATAAGTACTGGAGGGATTCTATTTTTTAATAGAAGTAATTTACAAATCTGTGCATGAGAAGATAAAGAAAAGTCGTCACTCACCGGATTTCCAATTCAGCAGATTTTATTGCACGTTACTCACAGCCGTAGTACAATTCTCGGGGAGACGACGGATGGTACAAGGGGGGTACCACAGAGAGGCGACACCTGTGTTTCGCACTTAGTAGTGCTTCAACCTACTAAGTGCGAAACACAGGTGTCGCCTCTCTGTGGTACCCCCCTTGTACCATCCGTCGTCTCCCCGAGAATTGTACTACGGCTGTGAGTAACGTGCAATAAAATCTGCTGAATTGGAAATCCGGTGAGTGCCGACTTTTCTTTATCTTCTCATGCACTGATGGTATATTCTACGTGAGTCCGAGCACCACCGTACCCCCACTCCGCTACAGCGACTTAGTGTCCACCCGCTTTCAGGTTCAGAAGTTAGCAGTGCCGAACTACTCATCTATACGCTAATTTACAAATCTGTTTAACTTTCTGGCACCAGTTGATTTAAAAAATAAATGTTTTCCAGCGGAGTACCCCTTTAAACTTATCTATGTTTCCTCTGAGCAGACTGAACCATCATACAAAGCATGACAGTACAATATACAGCACAGATTCCCTAAGCTATACACTGTACCACATGCTACACTAACATTCCGCTCCATCACTTGTTAAAAAAGAAACAATATTGAACATCAATACATTAGAGTCTGTGATCGGGGAGGGGTGTGGGATCTATGGGGGTAGGGAGGAGTGGATCACAGGGCCAGACTACTCTGGAGGTAGGGGAAGTAGAGGGGCGTTAGTCTTCTTCATTGACGTCCGGAGTAGTCTCTAAGACGGTTATGCTTAGAGGTTGATGACCACTGAATCAGATGGCCTCGCTGATATCCTCTCTGCTTAGCAGCGGAGGGCCGGGTGGTCCGACTACCTTAGGTGTGAGCTAAGTTTATCACAGATGTCTCTAGGGCTTGTGTAATGTGCCTGGAGCCATGTTTATTGAGCGTCACACACACAAGGTAGCCGGGCAGAGGAACGCACTCCAGCACTGCTCAGTGAACCGAGTATGTGATTTCAATGTCCTGCCCAAACCAGAAAGTAAAGCGGGATGAAGCGATGAGGAAAACCCCTTAATCGTGGAGCTGGGTCAGAAAGCTGGTAATAATACAACAAAGATGGTGGAGAACGCTGGACTTGGTTGTCAGAGTAGGAAGGCTAGTAATGATGTAGCAGTGGCCAGGAGGCCAGGTAGTATGGTAGATGAGGTGTTGTGCCCACTATCAGGAGGCTCGAAGGCGACAGGACACTCGTTAGCAGGTGGCGGGAGAAATATCCTAGTGCCATAAGCCACCCTGGGAGTGTCAGTGTATGCTCATGATGTTGGGATTGTCCAGGTTAGGATCTGATAGGTAGTTTACCTTTTTATTTATTTATTTTTTATGCTGGCATTTTGAAAAAGAAAAGATCCATCCCGGAGCACCCCCTTTCAGGGAAAACCATATGTAACGGGCAACTTTAAGATTAGGAGTTCTGATCAAAGGGGTGCAAAGAATGTGGATCCACCTGCTTCATTGTCCCTTTATAAGGGTCTGTAGATACATCTCTGGTGACATCGGGGAGATCAGGTGTTTGGAGTATGGCAGGTTGGGTACATTTAGGGCTTCTCTCCCTAGATGCTGAGCCCAGGGATAGGGTAGTAGGGCCAGTGTTAGGGTCAGTGTGAGAAGGGCAGAGATAGGGTGAGAGTAGGAAAAGTAGATGAGGGATAGCGTCTAAAGTTTAGGTTTAGGTATCTTGTCTGCCATACTCCGATGCTGGTAAATGTCACCTTTTAGTTTTTTTTCGGTAGGTCAGTGTATATAGGGCCTGCAGGTTACTGGACTTTGGCCTTGAAATAGTTATGTTGTTATTGTTGATTAGGCTAATGTGGTATTTTTGGTGGCATGGCTGAATAAGCCTTGTCATTGATGCCATAGATAAATAAATTTATATGGTAACGGGGTTATAGAAAAGGTTTGGTGGGGAGAATAGGGATATGGGCTTTATTTTGGTATTATTGTGGCCTGTGGATTGAGGCCATTATAGGGGTTATCCACCAAAAGGTGACTTTAATACTTACCTGCCAGACAGTAATGGACATGCTTAGGAGGAATCCGAGCTCGTCTTGGGGCTAAATGGCTATTTTGTGCATCCACCGTAACGCTGCTGCTTTCTTTTTGTAAAATGGCTATTTCCTGTTGGAGTTCCCTCTCTCCAACTACAAGTCCCAGGATCCCTTGTTTTGTAAGTGTGAGGCCACTTTTCCCCTCCCACACATCAACCCCCCACACATTGCAGCACAGCTAGGCTCCTTTCCATGCATGCTGTGCTGTACTTAAAGAGGTACTTCACTGCCATTTTGTTCTGAATGCTGGGTGCGGGCTGCAGGGGTCGTTATATCATGGCCACACCCCTCGTGATGTCACACCATGATGTTAGGAAGGGCGTGGCTGTGACATCATGACTCCTGCAGCCCACACCCAGTGTTTAAAACTAAATGTTCCGGATGCTGAGGCAGTGGAGTATCCCTTTAAAACAACAATTCTCTGCAGCCCTGTGGAGAATGATCTCCCTCCTATCCATTGAAGCACAGACAGGCTCCCTTTCAACACCTTCAAAGTGATGTAATGTCTCGGGCTGCTAAAAATAAATATTGGGGCAAAGATCAAGAATTGAGAGACCACCATCAAACACAGGTACAGACACTATATTATGGACTATGCTAACTTTAAATCCCCTGTAGAATAGTCAAATAGATACAAATCCTGGAATACCCCTTTAAAGCTGGACTAATATTGAGTTCCCTGGTATCTGGCTCTTGCTCAGGTGGGACTTTGGTTGGGCGAGGGTTAAAGTAGTTCAGACCAGGCTGGATTGTGAATTTCTTTTACTCCAAACTCGTGGCCATTTTGTGGTGGAGGAGTATTGGGATCAGTAGGTCAGATACACCTGAAACACCTGCTTCACCCTCTCATCCGGAATTCTCTTTCCCATATGGGCCATTCTTGCCAGTGATGAGGATTATGGGAGAAATACAATACCAAAGAAAATATCCATCACCCACCATGCACCTCTTGACAAAGCCTCTGGTTTGTGCCTAAACATGTTAAAGGGGTATTCCAGGATTTTTTTTTATTTGACGATGCTACAGGCGCTGTAATGTGTATATCATAATATAGTGTCTGTATCTGTGTGTGACCGTTTTCTCATCATTCTTATGTGATTTTCACCCCAATATTTATTTTTAAGAGCATGCAAAATTATTCAGGATTTCCTAGGTTGCTGTGTGTTGAGACCTGACATCACTAGTCAGGTGATCAGAGGGAGTGTCTCCTGCTTCAATAGGTGGAGCAACCGCTGGGTGAGAGAGAGAGAGATCATTGTGCAACAGTTGGAGGCACTCTGGTTAGAAGTTTATTGCATTGAAGGGATCCCAGATGTGTTTCAATGGGTGGGGTGGCTGATGTGTGGGAGGGAGGAAAGTGACCTCACCCTTACAAACTATGGAACTATGGGATGTGTAGTTTAGATAACAAAATCCAACAGGAAACACATGCTACTAAAGAGGTACATGCTACTAAAATCACCTTATGGTTAATGACCCCTTTAAGGGGAGTGAGGGAAAAAAAGCCACTGGTTTGCGGTGAAACACGTTGAGAGGACGGTGTAAATTTTAATACATTGTAGCGTTATCCTTCCTCCATGAATTAATTCTACCACTTATTCAGAGCGGTATATGGAGGGTCAATTAATATGTAAAGACCTATAGATCACTCCTAGGAGGGATCCAGAAGATCCCTTTTGTTTCCCATATACTAAAAACCCAATTAGCTTAATTGAAAATATACACATATTCTAAAAACGAGCGCAAGTGTCCCCTGTAATAGTATAAGTGATAAGCAACTATCTCAGAGTTAATCCGACCACGCCATATGAATATATCTCATTTGCATGCTCGTGCCTGCAGGAACACACGCTACGTGATAGAGGACTCGACACTGTATTAAAATTGTTTCACTCAGCACCTCTCAACATGTTTCGTCACAAACCAGTGGCTTTGTCAAGAGGCAGCGGGCACCAGTGCCCGCTGCCTCTTGACAAAGCCACTGGTTTGTGGCGAAACATGTTGAGGGGGGCTGAGAGAAACAATCTCTTTGCCCCTTGATAAAGCCAGTGGTTTGTGGCGAAACATGTTGAGGGGGGCTGAGGGAAACAATCTATTTGTCCCTTGATAAAGCCACTGGTTTGTGGCGAAACATGTTGAGGGGGGCTGAGGGAAACAATCTCTTTGCCCCTTGACAAAGCAACTGGTTTGTGGCGAAACATGTTGAGGGGGGCTGAGAGAAACAATTTATTTGCCTCTTGACAAAGCAACTGGTTTGTGGCGAAACATGTTGAGGGGGGCTGAGAGAAGCAATCTCTTTGCCCCTTGACAAAGCCACTGGTTTGTGGCGAAACATGTTGAGGAGGGCTGAGAGAAACAATCTCTTTGCCCCTTGACAAAGCAACTGGTTTGTGGCAAAACATGTTGAGGGGGGGGCTGAGAGAAACAATCTCTTTGCCCCTTGACAAAGCCACTGTTTTTTGGCAAAACATGTTGAGGGGGGGCTGAGAGAAACAATCTCTTTGCCCCTTGACAAAGCAACTGGTATGTGGCAAAACATATTAAAGGGGGTTGATTGAAACAATTTTAATACAGTGCTGAGTCCTCTATCACGTAGTGTGTGTCCCCGCAGGCACGAGACCCTGTAATGCCCCTTAACATACCCTGTATACCCGCCGATGCAGCAACTTGTTACCTACAGGGATCACATGATGTGTAGACAAAGTTTCCTGTCTAGGATTTTTACTTATATAAAATGTTAGAGCTACGGTAAAGACTGACAGAGACCAATCTTTAGGAAACAGTCTCGTTGGTGACACCATTCTGGGCATTAGTAGGGATGACCCAACCTATAGCACCCAGGATATAGTGTCATGTGACTTACCTGTGGACGAACACAGAGACCATGAGATCTGTGTAATTGGGGTCCATGTCCGTCTCCTGGATGGTCTCTCATGTCGCCATATTCAGTAATAATATTCTCATTCAGTGGGATGAAGGCTACAGAATGTGATGGAATTAATGGACACAACTGATCTCACATCCCAAGATAGAAGGAACAAGTAGTGGTGATCCTGATCCATCAGCGGAACGGATATATGATGGGATTAGCCATAACAAGCCCTGCTTGTCCTCAGTGTACAGAGCCCTGCTTGTCCTCAGTGTACAGAGCCCTGCTTGTCCTCAGTGTACAGAGCCCTGCTTGTCCTCAGTGTACAGAGCCCTGCTTGTCCTCAGTGCACAGAGCCCTGCTTGTCCTCAGTGTACAGAGCCCCGCTTGTCCTCAGTGTACAGAGCCCTGCTTGTCCTCAGTGTACAGAGCCCTGCTTGTCCTCAGTGTACAGAGCCCTGCTTGTCCTCAGTGCACAGAGCCCTGCTTGTCTTCAGTATACAGAGCCCTGCTTGTCTTCAGTGTACAGAGCCCTGCTTGTCTTCAGAGTACAGATCCCTGCTTATCTTCAGTGTACAGAGCCCTGCCTGTCCTCAGTGTTCAGAGCTCAGCTTGTCTTCAGTGTACAGAGCCCCGCTTGTCCTCAGTGTACAGAGCCCTGCTTGTCCTCAGTGTGCAGAGCCCTGCTTGTCCTCAGTGTACAGAGCCCTGCTTGTCCTCAGTGTACAGAGCCCTGCTTGTCCTCAGTATACAGAGCCCTGCTTGTCCTCAGTGTACAGAGCCCTGCATGTCCTCAGTGTACAGAGCCCTGCTTGTCCTCAGTGTACAGAGCCTTGCATGTCCTCAGTGTACAGAGCCCTGCTTGTCCTCAGTGTACAGAGCCCTGCTTGTCCTCATTGTGCAGAGCCCTGCTTGTCCTCAGTGGACAGCGCCCTGCTTGTCCTCAGTGTACAGAGCCCTGCTTGTCCTCAGTGTACAGATCCCTGCTTGTCCTCAGTGTACAGAGCCCCGCTTGTCCTCAGTGTACAGAGCCCTGCTTGTCCTCAGTGTACAGATCCCTGCTTGTCCTCAGTGTACAGAACCCCGCTTGTCCTCAGTGTACAGAGCCCCGCTTATCTTCAGTGTACAGAGCCCTGCTTGTCTTCAGTGTACAGAGCCCTGCTTGTCCTCAGTGTATAGAGCCCTGCTTGTCCTCAGTGTACAGATCCCTGCTTGTCCTCAGTGTATAGAGCCCTGCTTGTCCTCAGTGTACAGAGCCCTGCTTGTCCTCAGTGTACAGAGCCCTGCTTGTCCTCAGTGTACAGAGCCCTGCTTGTCCTCAGTGTACAGAGCCCTGCTTGTCCTCAGTGTACAGAGCCCTGCTTGTCCTCAGTATACAGAGCCCTGCTTGTCCTCAGTGTACAGAGCCCTGCTTGTCCTCAGTGTACAGAGCCCTGCTCGTCCTCAGTGTACAGAGCCCTGCTTGTCCTCATTGTGCAGAGCCCTGCTTGTCCTCAGTGATCAGAGCCCTGCTTGTCCTCAGTGTACAGAGCCCTGCTTGTCCTCAGTGTACAGAGCCGTGCTTGTCCTCAGTGTACAGAGCCGTGCTTGTCCTCAGTGTACATAGCCCTGCTTGTCCTCAGTGCACAGAACCCTGCTTGTCTTCAGAGTACAGATCCCTGCTTATCTTCAGAGTACAGAACCCTGCTTGTCTTCAGAGTACAGAGCCCTTCTTATCTTCAGTGTACGGAGCCCTGCTTGTCCTTAGTGTTCAGAGCTCTGCTTGTCTTCAGTGCACAGAGCCCTGCTTGTCCTCAGTGTACAGAGCCCCGCTTGTCCTCAGTGTACAGAGCCCTGCTTGTTCTCAGTGTCCAGAGCCCCGCTTGTCCTCAGTGTACAGAGCCCCTCTTGTCCTCAGTGTACAGAGCCCTGCTTGTCTTCAGAGTACAGATCCCTGCTTATCTTCAGAGTACAGATCCCTGCTTATCTTCAGTGTACAGAGCCCTGCTTGTCCTCAGTGTACAGAGCCCCGCTTGTCTTCAGTGTACAGAGCCCCGCTTGTCCTCAGTGCACAGAGCCCCGATTGTTCTCAGTGTACAGACCCCCGCTTGTCCTCAGTGTACAGAGCCCTGCTTGTCCTCAAACGGCACCTGCTCCACTCTCCCCCTGTTCACTATGCTGTAGCGTGTCGCTCCTCTGTTGATTTTGCTCCGATGCCGGAATAAATCATTTCGTTACAGTCGTAAGATCTAAGCCTCGGAGGCCGGAAGAAGCGTCATTGGACGTGAAACGGACGTTGCCTGTCCCAGCACCTGCTCCACTCTCCCCCTGTTCACTATGCTGTAGCGTGTCGCTCCTCTGTTGATTTTGCTCCGATGCCAGAATAAATTATTTCATTACAGTCGTAAGGTCTAAGCCTCGGAGGCCGGAAGAAGCATCATTTGACGTGAAACGGAGGTTGCCTGTCCCTGCACCTGCTCCACTCTCCCCCTGTTCACTATGCTGTAGCGTGTCGCTCCTCTGTTCATTTTGCTCCTATGCCGGAATAAATCATTTCATTACAGTCGTAAGATCTAAGCCTCCGAGGCCGGAAGAAGCATCATTTGACGTGAAACGGAGGTTGCCTGTCCCTGCACCTGCTCCACTCTCCCCCTGTTCACTATGCTGTAGTGTGTCGCTCCTCTGTTGATTTTGCTCCGATGCCGGAATAAATCATTTCGTTACAGTCGTAAGATCTAAGCCTCGGAGGCCGGAAGAAGCGTCATTGGACGTGAAACGGACGTTGCCTGTCCCTGCACCTGCTCCACTCTACCCCTGTTCATTATGCTGTAGCGTGTCGCACCTCTGTTGATTTTGCTCCGATGCCGGAATAAATCATTTAGTTACAGTCGTAAGATCTAAGCCTCGGAGGCCGGAAGAAGCGTCATTGTCATTGGACGTGAAACGGATGTTGCCTGTCCCTGCACCTGCTCCACTCTCCCCCTGTTCACTATGCTGTAGTGTGTCGCTCCTCTGTTGATTTTGCTCCGATGCCAGAATAAATAATTTCATTACAGTTGTAAGATCTAAGCCTTGGAGGCCGGACGAAGCGTCATTGGACGTGAAACAGACGTTGCCTGTCCCTGCACCTGCTCCACTCTCCCCCTGTTCACTATGCTGTAGCGTGTCGCTCCTCTGTTGATTTTGCTCCGATGCCAGAATAAGTCATTTCGTTACAGTCATAAGATCTAAGCCTCGGAGGCCGGAAGAAGCGTCATTGGACGTGAAACGGAGGTTGCCTGTCCCTGCACCTGCTCCACTCTCCCCCTGTTCACTATGCTGTAGCGTGTCGCTCCTCTGTTTATTTTGCTCCGATGCCAGAATAAATAATTTCGTTACAGTCATAAGATCTAAGCCTCGGAGGCCGGAAGAAGCGTCATTGGACGTGAAACGGAGGTTGCCTGTCCCTGCACCTGCTCCACTTTCCCCCTGTTCACTATGCTGTATCATGTCGCTCCTCTTTTGATTTTGCTCCGATGCCGGAATAAATCATTTTGTTACAGTCGTCTGATGGGTGAGTTGCCGTTTCTTATTTGCCCTACTTTGCTGGACTTTCTTTGCCTTTACCTACTAAACACTGAGCACCTCCCTTGACCTGTAGTACTCGACCGCTACAGACTCTAGTGGCTTGTTACATTTTCCAGTCAAGGGAATTAACCCTTGCAGTGCCTGGTTTGCCTCTTTTGCATTTATTTTGTTTAAAAAATCATTAACCATTTCAAACCTTTATTATGTTTACAGACATGGAGGATCCCTCTACGTCTATATATTATTTTATATATTAAGTCCTCGGCTCTGTAGTGTCTAACATCAAGTACTGTATCCTATAAAGATCTATACATTCACAGCTCAGGATCTAAGCAGCTGTCCCGCCCCCTCCGATAGACATGAATGGAGGAGGCGGGACCTCACGACCACAACTGCCGGAAGCCAGACAATAAATGTTCAGAACGCCGGGGTGCCGGGCCGGAGATTGGAGGGGGGGGGGGTCTCCCAGCAGCCAGAAACCCCGTGATCAGATATCTTATCTCCTATCCTTAGGAGATATGATGTCTGGGGGCAGAGTAGCCCTTTAATGTGACTAAACCTCTTTCTATTGTAAGATTTATGGTGAGTACCTTCCCTTATTGTGGTAATTAGTTTGTAAAATAATAATATAAATGTCTAGAATAAGACGTGGACTGGATTATTATAATTTCCTAATCTTCTCCAGTTACTTCTTTTCATCGGTAGAGAATAAGAAAATATCCTTGGCCAATAGCTGAAGACTCCGCTGATTACTGAGGATTTGTCTCTTCTGCTCTTCACTGCTGTCCGTCAGGTCATCGATCACCACAATCACGTTCTTCCTATCTGTATTTAAGGGAACAAAAATACTCATCAAAATATATTAAAAGTTTTCCATTTGACTGATGGACGCTGTGAGAACCCACCAGGGCACTGTGAGAACCCACCAGGATGCTGTGAGAACCCACCAGGACGCTGTGAGAACCCACCAGGACGCGGTGAGAACCCACCAGGACACGGTGAGAACCCAACAGGACACTGTGAGAACCCACCATGTTTGCTGTGGCATTGCCGTGAGCAAGATGGTGCACTTACAGTTAAAAGGTGGTGCTCAATTGAAGGCTTTGACGTCCTGTAGGTCACAGGTAGTGTTATGCCTATGTCCACATGAGGCCAGGACGTCTCCCCCTCTGGGACGCGCACAATGGGTAACTCCAGACACTCAGGTAGACATGCTCATGGCCTAGGAGTAGAAGATGGCGGTGACTGCAGTTGAGCCGGGAAGGTATGTTTTACTACCTACATGGGAAGCAAACTACCTAAAGGGGGGTCCTACCTACAGGGGACAAACCACCTTCAGGGGGTCATACTTACAGGGGAGAAACTACCTACAAGGGGAAAACTACCTACTTGGGAAACTACCTACAGGGGCACCAGCTTACTAAGAGATACAATATAGAGGGGAAACCTACCTAATGAGGAAACTACCTACTGGAGCAACCTATCTACCTTATTGGAGATCTACCTACTGCTGCCCAACCAGCCTAAAATGTTTGTCTGGCAGGTTATCCAGAGATGAGCAATTTACATAACATACAGATAAATAAATATATAGGTATTGGGCATTTTATATATATAGGTATTGGGCAGTAAATTTTTGTTTGGAGAAAAAAAAAGTGTTCCCGAAGTAAAAAAAAAAAAATAAACTAACTCTGAGGGGTGCCCCAAGGTGGAAAAGGTTGGCAAACACTATGCTATACCCAGAAGATATTCTGATGGCCGGATTACGGCAGCTGTTGTTGTGACATCATGCAATGCCCCCTCCATTCATGTCTATGGGAGGGCCGTCATGTGTAGCGTAGCATGACGTTACAACAATGGCTGCCCAATGCTGGGGTGCTAGCCTGGAGAGGGGAGGGGGAGTCGCAGCAGCTGAACCCCACGTGATACTTTGGATAGGAGACAAGATGTTTAAGGGCGGAGTACCCCTTTAAACTTTGAATTGTTGACCTAGGTGGCCAGCAAGATTTTCTGTGCACACCGGTCAATACTGGGCCACGGAATTATTATGAACTTATGCTGCCCCCTGCAGGTTGCTTTGTTAAAAATCCCAGGCACGTTATGTTAGCAGCACTGCCCACCAGGGATAATGTTAACAATGGCTACGTCTCTATCCTCTTACCTAATCTCTCAGACAGGTATTTTAGCTCCTCGTTGTACAGGGAGTCAGGGACGTCGGTGATATTGAGTCGTCCTCTGTTCTTGCTGTGATACAGGATCCCGAAGTCGCACCAAGAAACGTTATCGGAGAACTGCTGGAATCCCTGATTGGTGATAGGGCACGATCGGACGACCTGGATAATCTTTTGGAAGGATTCCGATTCCAGCCTTGTTTTCAGCCATAGATATTCACTCTCTGCTGCCCTCGAAAAAATCCCCACTTTTGATTTCTAAAAATAAAGAATTAAATAAAAATTAAACAGAGACATCAACATTGTTGTTGAGTCTTATTTCTTCTCAGCTCTTATTTCTTAAAGGGGAACTCTCATGCTAAATATTGCTTAAAGGGGTACTCCGCTGCTCAGCATTTGGAACAAACTGTTCCGAACGCTGGAGCCGGACGCTCGTAATGTCATAGTCCCACCCCCTCATGACATCACGCCCCACCCCCTCAATGCAAGTCTATGGGAGGGGGCGTGGCAGCCACCACGCCCCTCCCATAGACTTGCTTTGAGGGAGCAGGCGTGACATCATGAGGGGCTGGGCTATAACGTCACAAGCTCCTGGCGCCGGCTCCAGCATTTGTTCCAAATGCTGAGCAACGGAGTATGGAGACCCAGCTCTCCCCCAGAGCGTCACGCCCCCTCCATATAACTCTTTGGGAGTGCCATTCAGCAATCTTCGGCCCTCCAAAAGAGTGATATAGAGGGGGCGTTGCGGCCCCCGTTTTGGATGGGGATTGTGGCGCGCTGCTCTGGGGGAGAGCCAGGGCTCCGTACAGGAGATTATGGAAGGCAGATAGGGGATACGTTTTTTAGTAACATTTAGCACGTGACATCTCCTTTAACTCATACAGTTTGGGGCCACTAACTTCGTTTTTGGTTATTCCATTATATGGAGTGGGAGAAGTCCAGGTAAAGAACTTGGTGCCAAATCAGACATGTTCAGCGGGTATTCTACTGCGTGACGGTCCACATTAACCCCAAACCTTATGTAGTAGAGTCAAGACATGTAACACTATAAGGGTCATAGGTTAAACTGGATGGACATGTTACTTGTTTTCAGCCTTACAAACTATGTAACAATACCAGGAGTCCTGGTGCCTGATGGTACGCAAAGAACAATCTAGGACAGTGGTCTTAAACTGTGGCCCTCCAGAAGTTGCAACTCCCAGCATGCCCAGATAGCCAACGGCTTTCTGCTGCCACCTCTGTCCGTGTCAGTAATTGTCCAGAACAAGGTTTGCTATAGGGATTTGCTCCTGCACTTGACAGTTCCTGACACGGACAGAGGTGGCAGCAGAGAGCACTGTGGTCAGACAGAAAAGAACTAAACAACTTCCTCTGTTGCATACAGCAGCTGATGAGTACTGGAAGGGTTAGTATCTTTAAATAGAAGTCATTTACAAATCTGTATAACTTTCTGCCACCAGTTGATTTAAAAACATTTGTTTTCCACCGGAGTACCCCTTTGACGTTGGGGCTCAATATATTCATGGAACACATTGAAGGGAGAAAAACTTACCATCGGGGGTAGTGGCCCTAAAAACAGAAAAACAAAATATTTTAATATGTCTGACAGAGAGAACATGAGAATCCAAGTAGAAAAAAAAACTTTACTTTTCATTATGCCTTTCATCTCCTCCATCTTGTCTTTTAAGGAATAATTTGTTTCATCTGTGAATCCACCTACAAGGGATGGAAAATAAGATGAAAATAGTGAGAAATACACAAAGGATGAAGGAGGAGATGGGTCTGATCCGGGGGTGGGGGGTGGGGGGAGACACGGATAAGATGGAGACAAGTTACAGATGTAAAATAAGACAAGACAGAGAAAAAGACGGAGACAGCAAAGAGACAAGATAGAGAAGAGACAGACAAGATGAAAACAAGACGGAGACAAGACAGAGACAAGATGAAAACGGAGACAAGACAGAGATAAGACGGAGACATGATAGAATCAAGATGAAAACAAGACGGAGACATGATAGAGACAAGACAGAGATAAGACGGAGACATGATAGAGACAAGATGAAAACAAGACGGAGACATGATAGAGACAAGACAGAGACAAGATGGAGACAAGTCGGAGAGAAGACAGAGTCAAGACAGAAACAAGCAGAAGTATAGGAGAAAAAAGCTGGGATGGCGCTCCCCAGGAAGTAACCCAAGTCGTGGATGCTAAATAATTTATTCTTACAGCATAAGAAATCAAAGAAAATAAAAGAAAATAATAAATAAATATAAAGCAAGACGGGTTTCGGGAGTCACAGCTCCCTTTTTCAATTGCAGGTGGTTGCTGCAGCAACCACCTGCAATTGAAAAAGGAAGCTGTGACTCCCGAAACGCGTCTTGCTTTATTTATTATTTTCTTTGATTTCTTATGCTGTAAGAATAAATTATTTTGCATCAATACCCACGACTTGGGTTACTTCCTTGGGAGCGCCATCCCAGCTTTTTTCTCCTATACTTCTGCATTACTCTACGGACTCTCCTCTGGGCTCCGTCCTCACGCTGCTGGCCTGCATACCAAGCTACCATTACAGGCAAGGAATACGCTACCCCCACCTGGGTACCCACCTATACCAGCTAAAGACCTACACCGCACCCGGCGCTACCTCCACTTTTTTCCTCCATTTAAGACAAAAAACAAGACAGAGACAAGAAAGAGACAAGACAGACACAAGACAGAGACAAGATAGAGACAAAATAGAGACTAGATAGAGACAAGATGAAAACAAGATGGAGACAAGACAGAGGGTTGTGTCATGTATTTTATTTTTAATAACTTTGTTAAGACGGAGACAAGAAAGAGACAAGACAGAGACAAGACAGAGACAAGTTACAGACGTAAAATGATAAGACAAGACAGAGACAAAGATGAAGACAAGATGGAGACCAGATGAAAACAAGATGAAGAAAAGACACGAGATGAGTCACAGACATGAAATGTGCTGGAGAGGTTGCGGACACAAGGGGACCCCAACACATATGTGGAGGTTCTGCCGCTCAATATTTACTCTGAAGCTCTTGACCTCTTATCAGAACTGGCAAGTAACCAAGAATCTCCATCGCCAAACCTGGCAATACTCAGCCAATCAGATTTTCCACCCGATTTTACATTCTCATACCTACCAGACAGGTTATTGCTGAAAGTATCTCATTAACCCCTAACTTTCTGAAGTCATTGCTCTAGTCAACCAATTTATGCTTTACAGGCTTATATATTTCCAGATCTTTATTCTGAAACCAAAGTTCACACGCAAACGGAAATATAGTCATCAAGCTTAACGCAAAACTTTAACTAATCTATGACCTTTACCCACTTCTACACACAGTAGGATTGAGACAACCCCTCTCCCCGCTCATCTTTCTCCTTATAGGAGAAGTCCCATTTAGAAAAAATATATAGACAAAAGGGGACACTTTCCTCAAATCTGGTGTTTCATAACCTCATATAAAAGAACAAATATAGTTGTTAAATGATGT
This sequence comes from Hyla sarda, assembly GCF_029499605.1. Classification (NCBI taxonomy): domain Eukaryota; kingdom Metazoa; phylum Chordata; class Amphibia; order Anura; family Hylidae; genus Hyla; species Hyla sarda. The sequence continues at coordinate 230,163,137 of NC_079196.1, forward strand.
GTTCACAGTTGGATATACAAAATTGTAGGATACAGTATAAGTAAAAGAAGATATATTTATTGATACACAATGTATATGGCATCTGCCTGCTGGGCCCATCAGCAGTGCCAATAGATAAAAAATACTAAAATCCAGTAAAGTATGGAAAATATATCAAATATAAAACTTGTAAAAAACTGTATGGAAGTCCTTATTAAGCAATCTTAGAGTATTATGCAGCCTTGGTGATTAAACTGTGTAGAGTGCACCCGGCGTGTGTCGTCCGATGTGTGAAGTCCGTGATTTGTACAATCTGTATTGCTCAGGAAAGCTGGATGTACTTGCAATAGTTACTATGTAACCGTGAAAATGCAAATGCATCCAGCTTCCCTGAGCAATACTTGTGTAACAAGTAACTTCCGTGTAACGAATTTTGGAATTCGATCCGACTGCGGACCAATATATGGAGGGTTGTTTTATCCAATTAACCAAAAGATCACCGAGGTGATCCACTAATTCCCTATATTTCCCATATACTTGTTAAAAGGTGTAAACTTTATTAATTCAGAACACCAACAAAAAAAGGGGTTAAAAATTGCAGTGTATCTCTCCTCCCGTATTGATAGTAGTTATCTGTGCCAACCAGGCATCACCTATTATCTACCTGTGTGTACCTGCAGCGTGCACACGGTTGTTGGGGGAGTCTGCACTGTGTATTAAAACCTATCCTATCCTATGAGGGGGGCATAGGATAGGTTTTAATACACAGTGCAGACTCCCCCAACAACCGTGTGCACGCTGCAGGTACACACAGGTAGATAATAGGTGATGCCTGGTTGGCACAGATAACTACTATCAATACGGGAGGAGAGATACACTGCAATTTTTAACCCCTTTTTTTGTTGGTGTTCTGAATTAATAAAGTTTACACCTTTTAACAAGTATATGGGAAAAATAGGGAATTAGTGGATCACCTCGGTGATCTTTTGGTTAATTGAATTTTGGAATTCGGAGGGAATTTTCTTTTAAGACTCAAAAAACAGATGACGTTTCCCTTTTTGGGGTTTTCATCGCCGTTCCTTTGATGTGACTTACTTGGAGTTGAATACGGCTGCTCTTGGATCGGTTCTGGCCTTGGCGGTCCTGTGTTCCAACGTGGGTCATTGTATCCTGTGGGATATAGACAGCAGTGTTATACACTAAAGGGGTACTCTGCCCCTAGACATCTTATCCCCTATTCAAAGGATAGGGGATAGGATGTCTGATCGCGGGGGTCCCGCTGCAGCCACGCCCCCTCCCTTAGATTTGCATTGAGGGGGCAAGGTGTGACGTCACAAGGGGTGGAGCAGTGACATCACGATACTCTGTCCCCTGCATCGCCTGTCATCAGCCACAGAGCGATCCTCACTCTGATGGGGGAGCTGCAAGAGAGGTTGCGGGGTCCACAGCAGCGGGACCCCCATGATCAGACATCTTATCCCCTATCCTTTGGATAGGGGATAAGATGTCTAGGGGTGGAGCATTTTGAGCTCAGCAACAACAGCCGGATGTGCTGACCAATCTATATGGGGGATGCAGTTCCCCCAAATCACTAAGGAGAAGATTTATCCTAATGGATGAATTAAAGGGGTACTCCGGTGGAAATTATTATTTTTTTTTATCAACTGGTGCCAGAAAGTTAAACAGATTTGTAAATTACTTCTATTTAAAAATTGTAACCCTTCCAGTACTTATCAGCTGCTATATATATATATATATATATATATATATATATATATATATATACACACACACAAATGAAGTTATTTTCTTTTTTTATTTATTTCCAGTCTGACCACAGTGCTCTCTGCTGACACCTCTGTCCATGTCAAGAACTGTCCAGAGCAGGAGAGGTTTGCTATGGGGATTTGCGCCTACTCTGGACAGTTCCTAAAATGGACAGAGGTGTCAGCAGAGAGCACTGTGGTCAGACAGAAAGTAAATTCAAAAAGAAGAGAACTTCCTGTGGAGCATACAGCAGCTGATAAGTACCGGAAGGGTTAAGATTTTTATATCGAAGTAATTTACAAATCTGTTTAACTTTCTGGCACCAGATTATTTGAAAAAAAAAAAAAAAAAAAAAAAAAAAAATATATATATATATATATATATATATATATATATATATGTTTTCTCCCGGAGTACCCCTTTAACAATCAATCACAGATTCATAAGAAAATCAGCACTGCTCATATAGAGGGGCTTAAGGTTTCGCAAGATAAAATAGGATTCTATATATATATAAGTAGTAATTTGGAGTAGCCGTATTAATCCACTGATGTGAATGCAAAATCATAGAATGTTGCAGAATCTTGTAATACCTTTTGTAATAACTGTGTAATACTGTTGGTCCAATAAAAAAAAGATATTAAAACATTCTGCAACATTCTATGATTTTGCATTTATATATATTTATTTACATTTTTGTAATTATCATTTTTTATTTATTTAATTTATTTATTATGTAACCATTAAATAAAAACAAACAAAAAAAAATCTTACAAACAAAAAATGTTTTGTTTCACAAGCCCTTGGAACGGGTATATATATATATATCGGTGGGAAATGAATACAAGAAAATTCTGCAGCGTGAATAGGTCAACGGAAACCCCATTCACCTGCACGTTACCTTCATTCAGCAGAATTTTCGACCGAAATTGACTGAGTGGAATTCCGGTGGTAAATTCCATAGTATGAACCGCCCTAATAGTCCAATGTTGATGTAACAGAGCAAAATTGTTATATACAAAAGTTTAATTTGAAGAGCTCTATTCCTCTGCGTTTACTGTGTCAGCTCTGCTACATCTGCTTCTGATAAACGTGCGCAGTTTACTGCAGATGCAGGTATATGAGGCGGATGTAGCTGAGCTGACATAGTAAACACAGATAGAGCATAGCCCTTCGAATCTGACATGTCTGACAACTCAGCTCTGCTACATTCCCCTCCTGTAAGCCCCTGAGGGACGTTACTTTCATTACTTGAAATAGATTAAAATGTAAAGACAATTAGAAGCATTAGAACTTCTCATTATAGAGCAATGCATCTTCTTTACATAGGACTGCAACGGCCGGTACACAGTCAGTGGGGGATCAGGTTCTCTCCTCAGTCATGGTCAGTGGGGGATCAGGTTCTCTCCTCAGTCATGGTCAGTGGGGATCAGGTTACTTCCTCAGTCATGGTCAGTGGGGATCAGGTTCTCTCCTCAGTCATGGTCAGTGGGGATCAGGTTCTCTCCTCAGTCATGGTCAGTGAGGGATCAGGTTCTCTCCTCAGTCATGGTCAGTGGGGGATCAGGTTCTCTTCTCAGTCATGGTCAGTGGCGGATCAGGTTCTCTCCTCAGTCATGGTCAGTGGGGATCAGGTTCTCTCCTCAGTCATGGTCAGTGGGGATCAGGTTCTCTCCTTAGTCATGGTCAGTGGGGATCAGGTTCTCTCCTCTGTCATGGTCAGGGGGGATCAGGTTACTTCCTCAGTCATGGTCAGTGGGGATCAGGTTCTCTCCTCAGTCATTGTCAGTGGGGATCAGGTTCTCTCCTCTGTCATGGTCAGGGGGGATCAGGTTACTTCCTCAGTCATGGTCAGTGGGGATCAGGTTCTCTCCTCAGTCATGGTCAGTGGGGATCAGGTTCTCTCCTCTGTCATGGTCAGGGGGGATCAGGTTACTTCCTCAGTCATGGTCAGTGGGGATCAGGTTCTCTCCTCAGTCATGGTCAGTGGGGATCAGGTTCTCTCCTCAGTCATGGTCAGTGAGGGATCAGGTTCTCTCCTCAGTCATGGTCAGTGGGGGATCAGGTTCTCTTCTCAGTCATGGTCAGTGGCGGATCAGGTTCTCTCCTCAGTCATGGTAAGTGGGGATCAGGTTCTCTCCTCAGTCATGGTCAGTGGGGATCAGGTTCTTTCCTCAGTCATAGTCAGAAGGGATCAGGTTCTCTCCTCAGTCATGGTCAGTGGGGATCAGGTTCTCTCCTTAGTCATGGTCAGTGGGGGATCAGGTTCTCTCCTCAGTCATGGTCAGTGGGGATCAGGTTCTCTCCTCTGTCATGGTCAGTGGGGATCAGGTTACTTCCTCAGTCATGGTCAGTGGGGATCAGGTTCTCTCCTCAGTCATGGTCAGTGGGGATCAGGTTCTCTCCTCAGTCATTGTCTGTGGGGATCAGGTTCTCTCCTCAGTCATGGTCAGTGGGGATCAGGTTCTTTTCTCAGTCATGGTCAGTTGGGATCAGGTTCTCTCCTCAGTCATGGTCAGTGAGGGATCAGGTTCTCTCCTCAGTCATGGTCAGTGGGGATCAGGTTCTCTCCTCAGTCATGGTCAGTGGGGGATCAGGTTCTCTCCTCAGTCATGGTCAGTGGGGATCAGGTTCTCTCCTCAGTCATGGTCAGTGGGGATCAGGTTCTCTCCTCAGTCATGGTCAGTGGGGATCAGGTTCCTTCCTCAGTCATGGTCAGTGGGGATAAGGTTCTTTCCTCAGTCATGGTCAGTAGGGATCAGGTTCTCTCCTCAGTCATGGTCAGTGGGGGATCAGGTTCTCTCTTCAGTCATGGTCAGTGGGGATCAGGTTCTCTCCTCAGTCATGGTCAGTGGGGATCAGGTTCTCTCCTCAGTCATGGTCAGTGGGGATCAGGTTCTTTCCTCAGTCATGGTCAGTGGGGGGATCAGGTTACTTCCTCAGTCATGGTCAGTGGGGGGATCAGGTTCCTTCCTCAGTCATGGTCAGTGGGGGGATCAGGTTCCTTCCTCAGTCATGGTCAGTGGGGATCAGGTTCTCTCCTCAGTCATTGTTCATGAGGGATCAGGTTCTTTTCTCAGTCATGGTCAGTGGGGATCAGGTTCATGGTCAGTGACCAGTAGACAGCGAGGACAGATTTCCTTGTAACATGGAGATGCTTTACATTGGCGCGTGGTTTATTATTATAATATCACATATTCCCAGTGATTCGGGCTTCTTACCAGGTTGTAGAGGACGCGTCTCACTGAAATAAAACACAAACAGATCAGAACAACTTACTAGGGCCCGCAATGTCCCTCTGTGTGGCCCCAGCAGGGGAAAGTTATAATGCACGAGTGTCAGGGGCTACAGAGAGGTGATCATTAGTGGAGTCCATATAGTCCAATTATCTGCTGCCAGCGCGTCACACTGACTCCACCCCATCATCACCCCTGACATCATCATCATCACCTCCCCCCCCGACATCATCATCATTACCTCCCCCATGACATCATCATCACCTCCCCCCGACATCATCATCATCACCTCCCCCCCACATCATCATCATCACCTCCCCCCCCGACATCATCATCACCTCCCCCCCGACATCATCATCACCTCCCCCCCGACATCATCATCACCTCCCCCCGACATCATCATCATCACCTCCCCCCCGACATCATCATCATCACCTCCCCCCCGACATCATCATCATCACCTCCCCCCCGACATCATCATCATTCCCTCCCCCATGACATCATCATCACCTCCCCCCGACATCATCATCACCTCCCCCCGACATCATCATCACCTCCCCCCGACATCATCATCACCTCCCCCCCAACATCATCATCACCTCCCCCCCAACATCATCATCACCTCCCCCCGACATCATCATCACCTCCCCCCCGACATCATCATCACCTCCCCCCGACATCATCATCACCTCCACCCCGACATCATCATCACCTCCCCCCGACATCATCATCATCACCTCCCCCCCGACATCATCATCATCACCTCCCCCCCGACATCATCATCATCACCTCCCCCCCGACATCATCATCATTACCTCCCCCATGACATCATCATCACCTCCCCCCGACATCATCATCACCTCCCCCCGACATCATCATCACCTCCCCCCGACATCATCATCACCTCCCCCCCAACATCATCATCACCTCCCCCCCAACATCATCATCACCTCCCCCCGACATCATCATCACCTCCCCCCCCGACATCATCATCACCTCCCCCCGACATCATCATCACCTCCCCCCGACATCATCATCACCTTCCGCCGGACATCATCATCATCATCACCTCCCCGCCCCTACATCATCATCATCACCTCCCCCCGACATCATCATCACCTCCCCCCGACATCATCATCACCTCCCCCCGACATCATCATCACCTCCCCCCGACATCATCATCACCTCCCCCCCAACATCATCATCACCTCCCCCCGACATCATCATCACCTCCCCCCGACATCATCTTCACCTCCCCCCCAACATCATCATCAACTTCCGCCCGACATCATCATCATCATCACCTCCCCCCCCGACATCATCATCATCACCTCCCCCCGACATCATCTTCAACTCCCCCCCAACATCATCATCAACTTCCGCCCGACATCATCATCATCATCACCTCCCCCCTCAACATCATCATCATCACCTCCCCCCAACATCATCATCATCACCTCCCCCATGACATCATCACCCCCCCAACATCCTCATCATCACCTCTCCCATTATCATCATCACCTTCATCACCATCATCATCATCACCTCCCCCTCTGAAATCATCACCCCCCCAACATCATAATCATCACCTCCCCATGACATCATCACCTCCCCCGACATCATCATCATCACCTCCCCCCCGACATCATCATCCTCACCTCCCCCCAACATCATCATCCTCAAAATCCTTATAATCATCCTTATGACCCTTTATATAAGCAGAACACAATCGGATATTAATCACATGGAGGTTACAGGAATTTACTTACTTTTTTCTACCTAAACAGCAACACAATTGTCCAATCCCTGACTGTTCCTGATTCCTGCAGAAAACACCAGAATATTAGGTCATAATGAGCCATGAATGAGATCTGTAAACCTGGTGTCACTATGAAGGGTGTCAGCGGCCATCACGCAACTCCAGAACATTAGAAGATTCCGCTCACGAGCCTGCCCATGGTGTTAGGTGCATTCACATCACAATTTTACTATACAGTTGTCGTATACGTTTTCTGTTTGAAATCGGTATAAACCTGTATGAAAAACCGTATACATTAACCAACCATACAAACACGTACACTACTAGATGTATCCGACTGTGTACCTGTATGGTTTTGTGTGTTTTCTTTTTCATGCACAAAACCGTTGTCAACCATGGTTTTTTTAAAGTTTACTCCGCAGCCGCCTGAGACTCCTGCAGTGCTGCGGGACTACTAGATCTCCCATCATGGAACAGACTGGTTTCCATCATGGGAGTAGTAGTTCCTCTGGCTGCAGGAGGTTGATCCATGTTGGAGGAAGTAGTACACGGGCTGTGGACAGATCGTGCTAGACCTCACCTCTGAGACCCGCTGCTATTATAACGTATATGTCAAACTCTGCAGTTGATATTCATATTTCCCGCCAGGAGCCCTGAATGGTTGGCACAGACTGGTCATTCACGGCTCTCAGTGGGGTATTTGAAATTATACAGTGATATTTATTGATTTTACAGAGAGCCGGATGGGGAACATAGCACAATGTCGCCCGTCCCTCCTACTACTGCTCTCATCATGGAACAGACACTGTGCCCCCTGGTTTACAAGTTTTGATCGCAGCAGATCTCAGAAGTGAAACCTGATGCGATCGGTCCCTCAGCCCCTGTACTACTATCCCAACACGTAACAGACTCTTTTACATGATGGGAATAGTAGTACAAGCGCTACTGTAGTCACCACAGCCGCCCACAGACTCCCACAGCTGGGGGAACTACTACTCCTATCATGGAAACAATCCTTTTTCTTTTTTTTTATAATGCACAATTTTGCATGTTTTGGGTAAACAAAAGTACAAAACTGTATTCCAAAACCGTGATGTGAATGTAGCCTTAGTAATAGCAGAAGGGGAACACATAGAGTTTTAGCACCTAAATGAAAGGAAAAAGTATTGAGAGGATGTCAGGATAGCCCAACATACCTTATAACAATATAACTATAATGATATGTGGTGTCCCGATACCGTATCCTATCTGGTACCTGCGTGTGTGGGTCCCCTTAGCCAGAGTCCCTAGGACGTCGGGGTTCCCAATGTCTAGTTCAGCAAGTTCAGTTCTAGCTCATTCAGATAGTTATTGTGCTGATAGTTTATTTAAGAAGCATGTAAATATGATATCAATGTCTATAAATAGTTAATTACCTGTACGGAGTGTAGCAGGACCTGCGGGTCACGTGGTCAGGTAAACTCTATGGTATTTCTGTTTAAGGACCTTATGAGGTCCCTGTGACGTAGTCAATCCCATCGCACTGTGTAACAGTGAGTGACAGATGTTCGGACCAACCAGATTCACCCCGCCCCTGCCCATATAAGGGAGCAGCGGCCATTTTTCTCTCTCTTGTTCCCGGGCTGTCTAACCTCAGGATCTGCGCAGCTGTCTCTCGCAGTGAGTTAGGCCCGAGCCTTGCGGCAGCGGCTGATATATCTAGGATCGCGAGTGTATCAATCCCTAAGCACTCTGCAGGATCACCGAACCTTATCTATCCCCTAAATCCGGACGGATCTGCAATAATTACCCTAAATTCAGAGACTTTAATATCATTCAAGGTCCGCAACAACTGTCAGTCATTGCACCATATAGAGATTGTATTCCAGAGACTGTTATTGCTCATTGGATGTACCGCAATCATCTAAGTAAAGTTCTTCAAGTTCAAGTTCAACTACTTTGTGGATCTTCAGTCATTTTATTACATGCACCTATCGTTACTGGGAAGGGCGGCGATAGGCCGGAGAATTACCTCAGCATACCAGCCCTCAGCCTGGCGTCACGAACTATAGGGTTAACCTTAAATACCCCATTCCATGAAAAAAAAAAAATTTTATATATCAATTGGCTCCAGAAAGTTAAACAGATTTGTAAATTACCTCTATTAAAAAATCTTAATCCTTTCAATAATTATCAACTGCTGAAGTTGAGTTGTTGTTTTCTGTCTGGCAACAGTGTGCAGTTCCCGAGACAAGCAGAGATGTCAGCAGAGAGCAGAGTAGAAGAGGTTTGCTATGGGGATTTGCTTCTAAACTGGGCGGTTCCCGAGACACGTGTCATCAGAGAGCACTTAGACAGAAAAAAACAGCTCAACTTCAGCAGCTCATAAGAACTGAAAGGATTAAGATTTTTTAATAGAAGTAATATACAAATCTGTTTAACTTTCTGGAGCCAGTTGATATATATATATATATATATATATATATATATATATATATATATATATATATATATATATATATATCTATATATATAACAAAAAAGTTTTTTCCTGGATAACCCCTTTAACCCCTCATATACCGAAACAATATCCCACTACCAACATTCCCCCAAGGGCTACCACAGATATAATAGAACAATGTAACAATATAACAATATAAACCAGTAATTATTTTCCGCTCACCAGCCATAGAACCCCTATATTTTGCCAGGATTTTGCCGCCATGTATGATGGCAGCTAGAGATGAGCGAACTTACAGTAAATTCGATTCGTCACGAACTTCTCGGCTCGACAGTTGATGACTTTTCCTGCATAAATTAGTTCAGCTTTCCGGTGCTCCGGTGGGCTGGAAAAGGTGGATACAGTCCAAGGAGACTCTTTCCTAGGAATGTATCCACCTTTTCCAGCCCACCGGAGCACCGGAAGGCTGAACTAATTTACGCAGGATAAGTCATCAACTCCCGAGCCGAGAAGTTCGTGACGAATCGAATTTACTGTTCGCTCATCTCTAATGGCAGCATTTTGTATTTATGCAGATAAAGCGCCTTTTATTCCTTTCAGTACAGCGCTGAATCTTTTCGTTCCTAAGACAATTACAATATGGCGGTAAATGACGTCATTATTTGTGCTGGACCATGGTGGTCACACACATCAGGCCCTATGGACAGGTGACCTGCGGTATGTAAGGCGCGGCGCCGTACCTGCTCGCTGGGGACACTGCATATCTCGGCATCCTGGAGACTCGGTTCCTGATCTGCGGTTGCTGTGATTCTTCTATCTTCTGTGACCCCCTCTATAGCAGCTCTATGTATTTGGGAGGCACCGTCTTCTTTCTCTGGTAAGGACAGCTCGGGGGTGCAGCACCTGCTGGAGTTTGGATTTCGTCTTCTTTCACTTGATGTTTCTTCTACTTTCACTTTTGCAGTCACTCCCTAGTATTACCTGGATTATACAACTCTGCTGCATCGCCTTAAAGGGAAAGTAAGATGGTATACAGCAGTGGTCTCCTACCTGCGGACCTCCAGATATTGCAAAACTACAACTCCCAGCATGCCCGGACAGCCGTTGGCTGTCCGGGCATGCTGGGAGTTGTAGTTTTGCAACATCTGGAGGTCCGCAGGTTGGAGACCACTGGTATAGAGGGAATGCACAAGCCCAGACTACACAGGGGAAGCAATGGACAGAAATTCAAGTACCTGAACTACAGGTGATACTCGAAAAAATTGGAATATGGTGCAAAAGATCATTTATTTCAGTAATGCAACTTAAAGCGCAACTGTCATGAATTTTTGGTGCAATAACCTGCACAGTCTTTGTACTGTGTGCAGGTGATGGGTATAGCAATATTTTTACCTGATATTTGGCAGCTTTCATGACTGCAAAAAATGTTTTATTCAAAGCCACTGACTGTCAGATAGGCGTGGCGCGAGGTACGCGATACCCCGCCGCCGCTACCCCCACGCCTACCCCATATGTCTGCGCTGGGACCTCTGTGTGATTGACACACAGGTCCCAGCGCATGCGCCCTTCAGCTAATCTAACCTGCGTGCCGCTGTGTGTCATCCAGCAAGCGCTCGCTCCGGCCGCCGTCTTCCTCCTCAGTACGCCTGCGCAGTGCTAGGTGCAGAGAGTGCGCTTCCTCTCTTCACCTAGTATTGAGAACTAACTTGATTGTGCGCTGCTCTGCGCAGGCGCGCTGAGGAGGAAGACGGCGGCGGGAGCGAGCGCTTGCTAGATGACACACAGCGGCGCGCAGGTTAGATTAGCTGAAGGGCGCATGCGCTGGACCTATGTGTCAATCACACAGCGGTCCCAGCGCTTACATGCGGGGTAGGCGTGGGGGTGGAGGCGGCGGGGCATCGCGTACCTCGCGCCACGCCTATCCGACCGTCAGTGGCTTTGAATAAAACATTTTTTGCAGTCATGAAAGCCGCCAAATATCAGGTAAAAATATTGCTATACCCACCACCTGCACACAGTACAAAGGCTGTGCAGGTTATTGCACCAAAATGTCATGACAGTTGCGCTTTAAAAGGTTAAATTAAAATATGAGAGCAAGAGAGTTCAAGTCGTGATTTGTCCTAATTGTGATGATTATGGTTAAAGCTCGCGAAAAACCCCAAATACACAATCTCAGAAAATTTTAATATTATATGCAATAAAAACAAGGATTAAATATGGAACAATATGGGACCTGGGACCAGTATAAGCAGAGTATGTACTCAGGACTTGGTTTGGGCCCATTTTGCAGCAATTACTGCCTCGTTGCGACGTGACGCGGAAGCGATCAGCCTGTGGCACTGCTGAGGTGTAATGGATGACCAGCAGTGCCTTCAGCTCTTCTGCATTGTTCGGTCTCATGTCTCTCATCTTTCTCTTGGCAATGCCCTATAGATTCCCCATGGGGTTCAGGTCAGGCCAGTTTGCTGCCAATCGAGCACAATAATCCCATATGGTCATTGATCCAGGTTTTGGTGCTTTTGGCCGGGTGCGCAGGTGCCAAGTCCTGCCGGAAAGTGAAGTCAGCATCGTCATAAAGCTCGACTGTGGAAGGAAGCATGACGTGCTCCAAAATCTCCCATGTGTTGACCCTGGACTTAAAGGGGTACTCCGCCCCTACACAGCTTATCCCCTATCCAAACAATAGGGGATAAGATGTCTGATCGCGGGAGTCCCCAGGGGGTCTCTGCTGCAGCACTCCAGACATCTGGTGATGACTGGTGATGCGGGGCGGAGGCTCGGGAGGTCACGGTCACACCCCGCTTGTGACATCACGGCCATGCACCCTTAATGCATGTCTATGGGAGGGGGTGTGACGCCCCCTTCCATAGACTTGCATTGAGGGGGCATGGCCATGAAGTCTCGAGCCTCCGGCGCTGCACCGGTGCTCTAGATAAGATGTCTAGGGGTGGAGTACCCCTTTCATGAAGCACAGTCGACCAACCCCAGCAGCTCACATGGCTCCCCAAATCAACGCAGACTGTGGACCTGGACTTCACTGGACTTCAAGCATCTTGCAGTGTGCGCCTTTCCTTTCTCACATCTTGCAGTGTACGCCTCTCCATTCTTCCATCTTGCAGTGTGCGCCTCTCCATTCTTCCATCTTGCAGTGTGCGCCTCTCCATTCTTCCATCGTGCAGTGTGCGCCTCTCCATTCTTCCATCTTGCAGTGTGAGCCTCTCCATTCTTCCATCTTGCAGTGTGCGCCTCTCCATTCTTCCATCGTGCAGTGTGCGCCTCTCCATTCTTCCATCTTGCAGTGTGAGCCTCTCCATTCTTCCATCTTGCAGTGTGCACCTCTCCATTCTTCCATCTTGCAGTGTGCGCCTCTCCATTCTTCCATCTTGCAGTGTGCGCCTCTTCATTCTTCCATCTTGCAGTGTGCGCCTCTCCATTCTTCCATCGTGCAGTGTGCGCCTCTCCATTCTTCCATCTTGCAGTGTGAGCCTCTCCATTCTTCCATCTTGCAGTGTGCACCTCTCCATTCTTCCATCTTGCAGTGTGCGCCTCTCCATTCTTCCATCTTGCAGTGTGCACCTCTCCATTCTTCCATCTTGCAGTGTGCACCTCTCCATTCTTCCATCTTGCAGTGTGCGCCTCTCCATTCTTCCATCTTGCAGCGTGCGCCTCTCCATTCTTCCATCTTGCAGTGTGCACCTCTCCATTCTTCCATCTTGCAGTGTGCACCTCTCCATTCTTCCATCTTGCAGTGTGCACCTCTCCATTCTTCCATCTTGCAGTGTGCGCCTCTCCATTCTTCCATCTTGCAGCGTGCGCCTCTCCATTCTTCCATCTTGCAGTGTGCACCTCTCCATTCTTCCATCTTGCAGTGTGCGCCTCTCCATTCCTCCCTCTTGCAGTGTGCACCTCTCCATTCTCCCATCTTGCAGTGTGCGCCTCTCCTTTCTTCCATCTTGCAGTGTGCGCCTCTCCATTCTTCCATCGTGCAGTGTGTGCCTCTCCATTCTCACATCTTGCAGTGAGCACCTCTCCATTCTCACATCTTGCAGTGTGCGCCTCTCCATTCTTTCATCTTGCAGTGTGCACCTCTCCATTCTTTCATCTTGCAGTGTGCGCCTCTCCATTCTTTCATCTTGCAGTGTGCGCCTCTCCATTCTTTCATCTTGCAGTGTGCGCCTCTCCATTCCTCCATCTTGCAGTGTGCGCTTCTCCATTCTTCCATCTTGCAGTGTGCGCCTCTCCATTCCTCCATCTTGCAGTGTGCGCCTCTCCATTCTCCCATCTTGCAGTTTGCGCCTCTCCATTCTTCCATCTTGCAGTGTGCGCCTCTCCATTCTTCCATCTTGCAGTGTGCGCCTCTCCATTCTCACATCTTGCAGTGTGCGCCTCTCCATTCTCCCATCTTGCAGTGTGAACCTCTCCATTCTTCCATCTTGCAGTGTGCGCCTCTCCATTCTTCCATCTTGCAGTGTGCACCTCTCCATTCTTCCATCTTGCAGCATGCGCCTCTCCATTCTTCCATCTTTCAGCATGCGCCTCTCCATTCTTCCTCCATACTCTGGGTCCTTGGTTTCCAAGTGAGATGCAGAACTTGTTCTCATCAGAAAAGAGGACTATGGAGCACTGAGCAATAGACCAGGTCTATTTTTCTTTAGCTCAGGTAAGAAAGCCCCCGGAGCATACAGTATGGGAGGGGAGGGGGCCCATGACAGGGGGTGTAGGTAGTGACAGAGAGAGTGTTAATTATAGTGGATGAGGTAGGCAGGGTTATGGAGAGGTTAGGGGGAGGAGCCTGGTCAAGCCCGGGAACAACAGCCAGGAAGAGGAAGAGGAGTGCCATTCGGGGAGAAGAAATCGTGTCCCACCCGCCCTGGAATGTACTTTGTGGGAGTCGGGGTTGGTTTGTCCTTGTCACAGCGGCGTGAGCTGGAAGGGGATTTGGAGGCATGCTGGAAGGATGGTGGAGGTCCTGGTCATAAGGGCCGGGGGGAGCTGGGTCGGGAGCCAGCTAATCATAGGGGTCCCTGGCGGAAGGGACCGGTGGTCTCCGAAGATGGTGCCCTCGGGTCAATTGCTGGTCGACTGAGGGCAAATTAGGAGACCAGGTCTGGAAGAGAAGCTGCCATCAGGTCCCCTTCCAGAATGAGCAAGGTTGGGGATATTTGGTTGGGAGGGTATGTTAACCCTGATTGGTGGGTAAATAATGTTTATATTGTTATTTATTATATTTATATTTGAAGTTATTTATATTTATATGTTTATACATTTTGATATGGTTAAATTAAAGTTAGGTCCGCTGTGGGCTTTGCACCACATTTTGTGTCAGTGATCGTTGAGGTAATGTTAGAAAGGAGGGGTGGGAGATAATAGAGTGGGGTGGTGTTGGTGCATCGGTAGCGGAACTCTACGCCACCCTAGTCAAGACGCTTCTGACATTGTTTGTTGTTCAGGAGCGGCTGGACAAGAGGAATACGACATTTGAAGACCATGTCCAGGATCCATCTGTGTGTGGTTACTTGTGATGACTCCAGCCTCTCCAGGCTGCACTCATTCCTGCTGATTGTCTACTTTTTTCTTCCACACAACTTTCTATTAATGTACTTTGATACTGCAGCAGAGCAGATGCAGCAGAGAAGACGCAGCAGAGCAGACGCAGCAGAGAAGACGCAGCAGAGAAGACGGAGCAGAGGAGATGCAGCAGAGCAGACGCAGCAGAGAAGATGCAGCAGAGAAGACGTAGCAGAGAAGACGGAGCAGAGCTGATGCAGCAGAGAAGACGCAGCAGAGCAGACGCAGCAGAGAAGACGCAGCAGAGCAGACGCAGCAGGGCAGACGCAGCAGGGCAGACGCAGCAGAGCAGACGCAGCAGAGAAGACGGAGCAGAGCGGATGCAGCAGAGAAGACGCAGCAGAGCAGACGCAGCAGAGAAGACGCAGCAGAGCAGACGCAGCAGAGCAGACGCAGCAGAGAAGACGGAGCAGAGCAGACGCAGCAGAGAAGATGCAGCAGAGAAGATGCAGCAGAACAGACGCAGCAGAGAAGACGCAGCAGAGAAGACGCAGCAGAGCAGATGCAGCAGAGCAGACGCAGCAGAGCAGACGGAGCAGAGAAGACGGAGCAGAGAAGATGCAGCAGAGAAGACGTAGCAGAGAAGACGCAGCAGAGAAGACGCAGCAGAGAAGACGCAGCAGAGAAGATGGAGCAGAGAAGACGCAGCAGAGAAGACGGAGCAGAGCAGACGCAGCAGAGAAGATGCAGCAGAGAAGACGCAGCAGAGAAGATGGAGCAGAGAAGACGCAGCAGAGAAGACGGAGCAGAGCAGACGCAGCAGAGAAGATGCAGCTGAAAAGACGGAGCAGAGAAGACGCAGCAGAGAAGACGCAGCAGAGCTGAATTGTCACGATGCCGGCTGGCAGGTAGTGGATCCCCTGTGCCAGAGAGGGATGGCGAGGACCGCGCTAGTGGACCGGTTCTAAGCCACTACAGGTTTTCACCAGAGCCCGCCGCAAAGCGGGATGGTCTTGCTGCGGCGGTAGTGACCAGGTCGTATCCACTAGCAACGGCTTACCTCTCTGGCTGCTGAAGATGCTGAAGATAGGCGCGGTACAATGGAGTAGGCAGAAGCAAGGTCGGACGTAGCAGAAGGTCGGGGGCAGGCGGCAAGGATCGTAGTCAGGGGCAACGGCAGGAGGTCAGGAACACGGACTAGGAACAGACTAGGGAACGCTTTCACTAGGCACTAAGGCAACAAGATCCGGCAAGGAAGTGCAAGGGAGGAGACTAGATATAGCCAGGGAACAGGTGGGAACCAATTAAGCTAATTGGGAAGATTGGACCAGGCACCATCATTGGTGCACTGGCCCTTTAAATCTCAGGGAGCTGGCGCGCGCGCGCCCTAGAGAGCGGAGCCGCGCGCGCCAGCACATGACAGCAGGAGACGGGAACGGGTAAGTGACCTGGGATGCGATTCGCGAGCGGGCGCGTCCCGCTGTGCGAATCGCATCCCCAACGGCCATGACAGGGCAGCGCTCCCGGTCAGCGGGACCGACCGGGGCGCTGCGGAGAGAGAGACGCCGTACGCGCTCCGGGGAGGAGCGGGGACCCGGAGCGCTAGGCGTAACAGTACCCCCCCCCTTAGGTCTCCCCCTCTTCTTGGGGCCAAAGAACCTGAGGAAAAAAAATTCAATTTTTCCGTGATGAGGTCCAATGCAAATTAGGAGGGGTTCTGTGTGGAAACGAACGAGACAGTCCAATCTTTTATTGTAAAAACAATAGATGTAGAGGGGTCTGGCGAGACTGGTCACAGGAACGTAGAACCTGTTGATGAGAGAGGCCAAAAAAAATTTTCCTGCAGATCCGGAATCCAAGAAGGCCACTGTAGAGAAGGAGAAGGCAGAGGCAGACATCCGCACAGGCACAGTAAGACGTGGAGAAGCAGAGTAGACATCAAGGACTGTCTCACCTTTGTGCGGAGTCAGCGTACGTCTTTCCTGGCGGGGAGGACGGATAGGACAATCTCTTAGGAAGTGTTCGGTACTAGCACAGTACAGGCAGAGGTTCTCCATACGGCATCGTGTCCTCTCTTGAGGTGTCAAGCGAGACCGGTCAACTTGCATAGCCTCCGCGGCGGGAAGCACAGGAACAGATTGCAGGGGACCAGAGGAGAGAGGAGCCGGGGAGAAAAAACGCTTCGTGCGAACAAAGTCCATATCCAGGCGAAGCTCCAGACGCCATCCGGAAGAACGCATGTCAATGCGAGTGGCAAGATGAATGAGTTCATGTAGGTCAGCAGGAGTCTCTCGTGCGGCCAGAACATCTTTAATGTTGCTGGATAGGCCTTTTTTAAAGGTCGCGCAGAGAACCTCACTATTCCAGGACAACTCGTAAGCAAGAGCACGGAACTGAATGGCGTACTCGCCAACGGAAGAAACACCCTGGGCCAGGTTCAGCAGGGCAATCTCGGCTGAAGAAGCTCGGGCAGGTTCCTCAAAGACACTTCGAATTTCCGAGAAGAAGGAGTGTACAGAGGCAGTGACGGGGTCATTGCGGTCCCAGAGCGGTGCGGCCCATGACAGGGCTTTTCCAGACAGAAGGCTGACTACGAAAGCCACCATAGACCTCTCAGTAGGAAACTGGTCCGACATCATCTCCAAGTGCTGGGAACATTGCGAAAGAAAGCCACGGCAATACTTAGAGTCCCCATCAAATTTGTCCGGCAAGGACAGGCAGAGGCTAGGAGTGGCCACTCGCTGCGGAGGAGGTGCAGGAGCTGGCGGAGGAGAAGATTGCTGGAGAAGTTGCGACTGAAGTTGGTGCGAAATGGTGGACATTTCCGACAGCTGACGGGTTAGAAGGGCGATCAGTCGGGCTTGCTGGGCGGCCACCGTGGTGAGGTCAGCGACAACTGACAGAGGAACTTCAGCGGGATCCATGGCCGGATCTACTGTCACGATGCCGGCTGGCAGGTAGTGGATCCCCTGTGCCAGAGAGGGATGGCGAGGACCGCGCTAGTGGACCGGTTCTAAGCCACTACAGGTTTTCACCAGAGCCCGCCGCAAAGCGGGATGGTCTTGCTGCGGCGGTAGTGACCAGGTCGTATCCACTAGCAACGGCTTACCTCTCTGGCTGCTGAAGATGCTGAAGATAGGCGCGGTACAATGGAGTAGGCAGAAGCAAGGTCGGACGTAGCAGAAGGTCGGGGGCAGGCGGCAAGGATCGTAGTCAGGGGCAACGGCAGGAGGTCAGGAACACGGACTAGGAACAGACTAGGGAACGCTTTCACTAGGCACTAAGGCAACAAGATCCGGCAAGGAAGTGCAAGGGAGGAGACTAGATATAGCCAGGGAACAGGTGGGAACCAATTAAGCTAATTGGGAAGATTGGACCAGGCACCATCATTGGTGCACTGGCCCTTTAAATCTCAGGGAGCTGGCGCGCGCGCGCCCTAGAGAGCGGAGCCGCGCGCGCCAGCACATGACAGCAGGAGACGGGAACGGGTAAGTGACCTGGGATGCGATTCGCGAGCGGGCGCGTCCCGCTGTGCGAATCGCATCCCCAACGGCCATGACAGGGCAGCGCTCCCGGTCAGCGGGACCGACCGGGGCGCTGCGGAGAGAGAGACGCCGTACGCGCTCCGGGGAGGAGCGGGGACCCGGAGCGCTAGGCGTAACATGAATTAGGTGATTTAGCATGCAGGTGCTTAAACAGCGGAGCAGGAAAGCTCAGGTGCAGCAAACTGGAACACTAGAACACTGCAGATACTGGAACAACACTGGAACACTCGCTGTAGTAAACTTTAATGTTGCTCAGGCACCACAGGAAGGGAGGAGTGCTCTTTTATAGGTGGTGTCTGGCAGGAATTGGCTGGGAATCTAATAGGGAGCGCACACTGGCCCTATAAGTCTCAGCCAGTGCTCGTGCGCAGCCCCTAGAGGACAGAGGAGAAACTGCAGCCATGGCAGAAGCAGGACACGGTACAGAGCAGGTCGCCTGATGTAAGTAGGAGACAGGATACACAATACGCCGGTGGTTTTCAGTCACTTCTTTCATTTTTAGGAAGGCCTCTGCAAAATGAAAGAAGCGATCTGATTGGTTGCTATGGGCAACTGGACAACTTTTCCTCTGCACATGTTTTGATAAATCTCCCCCAATATCTATTATGTGGAGATAAAGGTCATTCTCCATATCTGTGTTTTTTTCTATATACGTCACTAACGCACATGAGGCACTGTCCGATCTCTTTATTTCTCTTTCGGTTATTGGATGTTGACTGCATTTTCAGCACACATGTGAATTAAAGGGATACTCCGCCCCTAGACATCTTATCCCCTATCCAAAGTATAAGATGTCTGGTCACGGGGGGTTCACTCGGGCCGCTGAGAAATTCTGCGATCTTCGGCCCAACACCCCAGTAATCTGCATGCATTGAGCGCACTCCACTCAGTGCCAGATTAAAAGCGACCACATCTGTCACACCCCTCCATATATCTTCCATAGACAATAATATAGAAGACGTGACGACCAGGGCCGCCCGAAGCCTAGCACGGCCGACGCTATGAACATGTTGAGAACAACGTGGTGCTGGGCCGGAGATCTCAGGCCTTGAGCGGCCGTGTATAGGGGATAAGATGTCTAGGGGCGGAGTACCCCTTTAAGCCCTTATTGTGTATTTCTCCTTTCAGGTTCTTGGCGGGTATATATGATATTTGATCTAATAGCAAATTTCTCTAAAACTCATCATAACTTTGTTTGAGGAATGTTGCTCGTGCTCCCAGATTGTTGGCTGCCAGTCCAGAGGTCATAGAATAGTGCAAAGAGCACCCAATGTCAGGAAGCTGCAGTAAAGCTGTTATAGGAAATTGTAATAATTATCCTGCCCTGTGTTTGTCTAAAAGATATTGTCCATCAATAGAAAACAGAGCTGATTTTATTTATCAAAAACAGCACCATACTTTGTCCTGAGGCTATGTGTGATGTGTCTAGAAAAAATGGGCAGAGCTCCTCATGGATAAAAAGAACTCAGATAGTTTCTACAACTACACAAGCGCATGCAAGAAGTAGTGCAGCCTCCCGGGGTCGACACCAGTAACAGACCGGCTGATAGTATACAGCACGTGCAGAAAAGGAAAAAAACGGGTCAGCGGCGCAGTCCACAGATGAAGTCACGGTAGAGATGGTGATACATGTATCAATTACTTTATTAGCCAAACACTACACGTTTTGAGGTCTTGGATTCCCTTCCTCAGATGATGCCAGTATACCTGAGAAAGGGCCTCCAAGGCCCCGAAATGTGTAGTGTTTGGCTAGTAAAGTAATTGATACATGTATCACCATCTCTACCGTGACTTCATCTGTGGACTGCGCCGCTTACCTGGATTTTTCCTTTTCTGCACGTATTCAGGCTATGTGTGGTATTGCAGCTTAGACAGCTTATCCCGTATGCAAAGGATAGAGGATGAGATGTCTGATCACGCGGGTCCCAAAGCTGGGGATCCCCGCAATCTCGGCTGCGGCACCCCAGATATCCGATGCATGGAGTGATCACCCCGCTCGTGACATCATGGCCCCTCCCATAGACTTGCATTGAGGGGGCATGGCCGTGATGTACAAGTGGGGGGTGACTGTTACGTCACAAGCCTCTGATGCTGCACCCGATGCTCTAAACAAACACTGAGTGCAGCAGGGAGATCGCGGGGGGCCCCAGCGGTAGAACCCCTGCAATCAGACACTTATTCCCTATCCTTTGGATAGGGGATAAAATGTCTAGGGGTGGAGTACCCCTTTAAAGGGAATGGAGCCAGGTTGTAATACCACAACTCTACCAAAAACGGTCCCCTTGGGGGTCTCCGGGAAAATAATATTGTAGCAACTAAATTTCTTGGGGAAATGAATCCCCTCAGGGACAACCCTGACTAGAGGCTCCAAAAATTATACTTAAAAATTAACTTTTATTGTTTCCAAATAATAATAAAGAATTAGCCACTAGGTGGCAGTGACGTTTTAAGATTACAGCACTGTGTATATGTCTTTTAACATTTGTTTCCCTGAAAATACACCCTACCCCGAAAATAAACCCTAGCTGGATTATCGGGGTGGGCTGCAATATAAGCCCTACCCCGAAAATAAGACCTAGACAATCTACGTGAAAAAAAAACTTTTTAAATTATTGCTATTGTTTCCCTTTTGCTCCTACCGTATATGTAAGAAAAACTTGTTTGCACCCACCGGAGGTTCTCTTCTCTCCTCCCACCAGTGCAGGGAGCGTGCTGACGAGCCCGCAGCCGAACAGCCGAACTTCTTCTTCTACCGGTACAGTAATCATCATCATACTGTACCATACTGTATATTGCTGTAAATGAGAAATTAGGACCAATGGTTCCAAGAAAAATGAAGATGACTGTACCGGCATTTGAAGAAATGTTGTTTAAATGTTGTTCAATGTACATACATAAATAAGCCCTAGCCTGAAAATAAGCCAGGGTGTGTTTTTTGTGACTAAAATTAATAGAAGAGCTGGTCTTATTTTCGGAGAAACACGGTAGCACTATGTAGTGTGCATAGATTCAATAGCCAATTCCCTTTTATATGGCCAGCTGGCCTAAGAAAGCCAGTATAGTCCCTTTTTTGGTCCATGGATCCAGCATTTATATGTCTATCTGGCGATCTTTTATTTCTTCAGCCAGCTATCTAATAACCTTTTCTATGCTATTTCTGGAGCATATCCCACAGCGTTGAGCTAAAATGAAATCCCTCCTTTCTGACGTTTCGCCATTGACTGGCTTTTTCAAAGTGCGGGGCTGTCAGGGATGTGGACATGGTGCTTATTTATTGATGTGTGACTTATTGCTTAATTTCTCAGCGTCTTTAGCATCCAATAGGCGTTCGAGTAACTTAGATGACGTCATTTACCGTGTGCCCATTGGTGCATCTGACATCAGTGATGCACCAATGAGAACACTTGTCAGTAGACTTTAGAGTTGGAATGAGTTTATTGACATATAGGTGCATGCACCTCATTCTGCGCTTGCGCTATCAGCATTTGTAATGGCATATCTGCGCTTGCGCTTTTAAGCTAGGTGATTAGAGATTGATTAGTATTTATGCGCGGGCGCCTTTTTCAGCGCATGCGCTATGCGCATCTATGGTTACATTCTGCGTGTGCGCTATGCACTATGTTTGTGGTTTGTCCGGTGACTATTATAGTTAGTACTGCGCATGATTACAAACCATTCGCGCATGTCTTTGGACTTAGATTCCAACTCATTACTACCGTATGATCTGCGCATGTTTTCAGACATAGAACATTTCCTCTATTTGTCATCATCATCTCTCAGCAGCATCGATTGTGTTTAGAGACCGAGCATTTCAAATCATCAGGACTATATAAGGTGTAGTGTGCTCTCTTATTGATTGCTTTTAGAAGCAGGTGTGGTGGTGGGGGGTGCGGCGCGGTGCGGTGGGGGCGGGGCGTTATCGGATTATGGGCAAGGTAATTGCCAATACCGATAACGTCCAAAATCGTGAATATTGGACGATAATATCGGCCAAACCGATAATCGGTCGATCCCTAGTAAGGAGTCATCTGCTATGGCACCATAGCACATGTCAATAAACTCATTCCGACTCTAAAGTCTACTGACATGCGCTTAGGAAGGGTTCTGATTGGTGCATCACTGAAGTCAGATGCACCAATGGGCACACGGTAAATGACATCATCTAAGTTACTCGAACGCCTATTGGATGCGAAAGACACCGAGCAGTTAAGCAATAAGTCACGTATCAATAAATAAGCACCATGTCCACATCCCTGACAGCCCCGCACTTTGAAAAAGCCAGTCAATGGCGAAACGTCAGAAAGGAGGGATTTAATTTTAGCTCAGTGCTGTGGGATATGCTCCAGAAATAGCATAGAAAAGGTTGTTAGCTAGCTGGCTGAAGAAATAAAAGATCGCCAGATAGACGTATACCATATTTTTCGCCGTATAAGACGCACTTTTTCTTCCCCAAAACTGGGGGGGGGGGGGGGGGGGGGGGAGGGAGTTGGTGCGTCTTATACGGCACATTAAAACCCTGTCCTATCACGGCGGTCCCTGTGGCCATCAGTGGCCGGGACCCGCGGCTAATACAGGACATCACCGATCGCGGTGAGGCCCTGTATTAACCCTTCAGACGTGGCGATCAAAGCTGATCACCGCGTCTGAGGCGAAAGTGACACTAACCTGGCTGCTCAGTTGTGCTGTTTGGGACCGCCGCAGTGAAATTTTCACTGCGGCGTCCCGAACAGCTTACATGACACAGGGAGGGACCTTACCTTCCTCCTCAGTGTTTGCTCCGTGCCGGGATCCCCTGCATGGCCCACGCTCTCTTTCGTCATCGTCATCCAATAGGAGCGGCGTGCGTAGCGACGTGATGGCGGCGACGGAGAGCGAGGATACCGGGCAGCAGAGATGTTCCAGAGCGACGGGGACACCCCGGGGATGCGGCGGCAGCGATGGAGAGCGACATCCAGGGCAGCGGTGACGGGTCCTGAGCGGCGGGGACACGTGAGTATTACCTCCTATACCAGTGGTCTTCAGCCTGCGGACCTCCAGATGTTGCATGACTACAATTCCTGGCATGCCCGGACAGCCAACGGGAGTTGTAGTTTTGCAACATCTGGAGGTCCGCAGGTTGAAGGTTCAGAATCTTTTTTTTCTAGATTGTCATCCTTTAAAATTGGGTGCGTCTTATATGGCGAAAAATATGGTAAATGCTGGATGCATGGACTGAAAAAGGGACTATACTGGCTTTCTTAGTCCAGCTGGCCATATAAAATAGAATTGTCTATTGAATCTATGCACACTACATAGCGCTATTTACAAATGTTAAAAGACATATACACAGAGCGGTAATTTTAAAACGTCACTGCCACCTAGTGGCCACAGAGCACTAATTCTTTATTATTATTTGGAAACAATAAAAGTTAAAGGGGTACTCCGGTGAAAACCTTTTTTCTTTTAAATCAACTGGTGGCAGAAAGTTAAACATATTTGTAAATTACTTCTATTAAAAAAATCTTAATCCTTCCTGTACTTATTAGCTGCTGAATACTACAGAGGAAATTCTTTTCTTTTTGGAATTCTCTCTGATGACATCATGAGCACAGTTCTCTCTGCTAACGTTATAATAATAATAATAATAATAATAATAATAATAACGCTTTCTTTATTGTTGTCCTTAGTGGGATTTGAACCGAAGTCCCCAGCACTGCAAGGCATATTGAAATGGACAGAGATGTCAGCAGAGAGCACTGTGCTCATGATGTCATCAGTGTTCCAAAAAGAAAGGAATTTCATCTGTAGAATTCAGCAGCTAATAAGTACTGGAAGGATTAAGATTTTTTAATAGAAGTAATTTACAAATCTGTTTAACTTTCTGCCACCAGTTGATTTAAAAGAAAAAAAGTTTTCACCGGAGTACCCCTTTAAGTTTTAAGTATAATTTTTGGGAGCCTCTAGTCAGGGTTATCCCTGAGGGGATTCATTTCCCCAAGGAATTTAGTTGTTACAAGGTTGTAATACCACACACAACCTGAGGACAAGTGTTGTGCTGTTTTTAGAAGAAATTAGCTCTGTTTTTCTATTACTAAATAACCCCTTTGAAGTGCCCCTTTCATTTGAAAAAAAAAAAAAAAACTTTGGATATGTCAAGGGGACATATTTAAAGTTTTGATCATTCAGGGTTTGACTGTTCAGACCACAATCGATCCCAAGACGAGTCGGGAGGTGTCCAAGCTTTGCACGTTCTCTCTCGGCCATGTGTCACGTGACCTGGACGGACCTACAATGAAAGTCTATGAGGTCATCCAGAGCGTAGAAAGCAGTGCACACGGGCACCCCCCTCTCTCTGTTCTCATCAATGCTTGGGGTCTGAACTTTTAATATGTCCCCAGGACAAAAGCTGGTGACGCGAGAGTTGAAGGGGTACTCTTTTTTTTTTTTTTTATTAACTGGTGCCAGAAAGTTAAACAGATTTGTAAATTACTTCTATTAAAAAATCTTAATCCTTCCTGTACTTATTAGCTGCTGAATACTACAGCAGAAATTCTTTTCTTTTTGAAACAGAGCTCTCTGCTGACATCATGAGCACAGTGCTCTCTGTTGACATCTCTGTCCATTTCAGGAACTGTACAGAGCAGCATATGTTTGTTATGGGGATTTCCTTTTACCCTGGATAGTTCTTAAAATGGACAGAGATGTCAGCAGAGAGCACTGTGCTCGTGATGTCAGCAGAGAGCTCTGTGTTTCAAACGGAAAAGAATTTCCACTGTAGTATTCAGCAGCTAATAAGTACAGGAAGGATTAAGATTGTTTAATAGAAGTAAATTACAAATCTGTTTAACTTTCTGGTACCAGTTGATAAAAAAAAAAAAAAAGTACAAACATTCATTACATAAGCAGACCAGGCAGGGAACATTGAGGAGCCAGGGAAGTATGGTGAGCTGGCTCCCTACCTCCATTGTGCAGAACTGCACAATAGGAAAGAAAATATAGAAATGGCATAAGTGAGCAAGTACTTCATCAATCAATCTGAGTAACCCCTATTGTTAAAGGGGTACTCCTTTCCTAGACACTTTATCCCCTATTCAAAGGGACCCCCTGCGTTTTGAACATTATGTGCAGAACTCTGGGTTTGGGAGGCTGTGGTCGTGGCATCATGCCACACCCCCTCGTGATGTCACGCCATCACGCCACACCCCCTCCCGTAGACATGCGTGAAGGAGGCATGGAGTGGCATCACATCTCTGGATGCGGAAACCCAGCGCTCTAAACCTACTGTTTGAATGCCGGGTGCTGCACAGAGATTGGGGGTGATCCCAGCGCCAGGACCGCCGTGATCAGGCATCTTATCCTCTATCCTTTGGATAGGGGATAAGATGTGTGGGCGGAGTACCCCTGTAAAGGACAAGGACAGCATTTGCTTACCCCCCCCCAACCCCCCCAAAAATAAAAAATAAATAAAACATAGAAAGAAGTAAAAGGTAGGTCAATTTCCCTTTTCTGCGATTGGTCACCTAAGGACAATGGTGCCAGGAATACGTGTTTGTGTGTTGTGTTATTTTATAAATATTGATTTTAAACTTCCTAAAATAAGATGTGATGAATGCCAGACTAATTACCATGTGATAATTGTTAATAAGTCTTTTTTCAACTGTTTATTTATTAAAGAATTGTTCTTAAAAACATATATTTTTGACAGTAAAGACAAGTATAGGTAAGTATTACATGAATAAGTCTTAGCCTTAATTTTTTTTCAATATAAACAAATATATATATATATATATATATATATATATATATATATATATATATATACAGTACAGACCAAAAGTTTGGACACCTTCTCATTCAGAGTTTTCTTTATTTTATGAATATTGTAGATTCACACTGAAGGCATCAAAACTATGAGTGAGAATCTGTCATATTCTAGGTTCTTCCTTTTGCTTTGATTCCTGCTTTGCACACTCTTGGTATTCTCTTGTTGAGCTTCAAGAGGTAGTCACCTGAAATGGTTTGGTGCTGGTGTGGAGGAGGAGGTGTGCTGGTGTGGAGGAGGAGGTGTGCTGGTGTGGAGAAGGAGGTGTGCTGGTGTGGGGGAGGAGGTGTGCTGGTTTGGAGGAGGAGGAGGTGTTATGGTGTGGAGGAGGAGGTGTGATGGTGTGGAGGAGGAGGTGTGATGGTGTGGAGGAGGAGGTGTGCTGGTGTGGAGAAGGAGGTGTGCTGGTGTGGGGGAGGTGGTGTGCTGGTTTGGAGGAGGAGGAGGTGTTATGGTGTGGAGGAGGAGGTGTGATGGTGTGGAGGAGGAGGTGTGATGGTGTGGAGGAGGAGGAGGTGTGATGGTGTGGAGGAGGAGGTGTGATGGTGTGGAGGAGGAGGTGTGATGGTGTGGAGGAGGAGGAGGAGGTGTGCTGGTGTGGAGGAGGAGGTGTGCTGGTGTGGAGAAGGAGGTGTGCTGGTGTGGGGGAGGTGGTGTGCTGGTTTGTAGGAGGAGGAGGTGTTATGGTGTGGAGGAGGAGGTGTGATGGTGTGGAGGAGGAGGTGTGATGGTGTGGAGGAGGAGGTGTGATGGTGTGGAGGAGGAGGGAGATGTGGAGAAGGAGGTGTGCTGGTGTGGGGGAGGTGGTGTGCTGGTTTGTAGGAGGAGGAGGTGTGCTGGTGTGGGGGAGGAGGTGTGATGGTGTGGGGGAGGAGGTGTGATGGTGTGGGGGAGGAGGTGTGATGGTGTGGGGGAGAAGGTGTGATGGTGTGGGGGAGGAGGTGTGCTGGTGTGGAGGAGGAGGTGTGATGGTGTGGAGGAGGAGGTGTGATGGTGTGGGGGAGGTGTGATGTGTGAGGGAGGAGGTGTGATGGTGTGGGGGAGGAGTTGTGATGGTGTGGGGGAGGAGGTGTGACGGTGTGGAGGAGGAGGTGTGATGGTGTGGAGGAGGGGGAGGTGTGATGGTGTGGGGAAGGAGGAGGTGTGATGGTGAGGGGGAGGAGATGTTATGGTGTGGGGGAGGAGGTGTGCTGGTGTGGAGGAGGAGGTGTGATGGTGAGGAGGAGGAGGTGTGATAGTGAGGAGGAGGAGGAGGTGTGATGGTGTAGGGGAGGAGGTGGGATGGTGTGGAGGAGGAGGTGAGATGGTGTGGAGGAGGAGGTGTGATGGTGTGGGGGAGGAGGTGTGATGGTGTGGGAGAGGAGGTGTGATGGTGTGGGGGAGGAGGTGTGATGGTGTGGGGGAGGAGGTGTGATGGTGTGGGGGAGGAGGTGTGATGGTGTGGAGGAGGAGGTGTGATGGTGTGGGGGAGGAGGTGTGATGGTGTGGGGGAGGAGGTGTGATGGTGTGGGGGAGGAGGTGTGATGATGTGGGGGAGTAGGTGTGATGGTGTGGGGGAGGAGGTGTGATGGTGTGGGGGAGGAGGTGTGATGGTGTGGAGGTGGAGGTGGGGGGCTTTGCTGGTGACACTGTTGGGGTTTTATTCTGAAGGTATACTGACCCAGTATGTCTACCACAGCATCTGGCAGCGGCTGCTATTCCATCCGGTTTGCGTTTATTTGGACCAACAGGTAAATGGCCCCAAACCCCTCCAGGCTGTGTAAGGACTATATGACCAATAAGGAGAGTGATGGGTGCGGCCCCAGATGACCTGGCCTCCACAGTCACCGGACCTGAACCCGATCGGGATGGTTTGGGGTGAGCTGGACCGCAGAGTGAAGGCAAAAGGGCCAACAAGTGCTAAGCATCATGGGAACACCTTCAGGACTGGTGGAGACCATTTCAGGTGACTACAGATCATCAGGAGAATCCAAGAGTCTGCGAAGCGGGAATCAGAGGAAGAACCAGAATATGACGGATTCTCCCACTTATTGTTCTGTATATAATCCCACGTGTGATCATTCAGTGCGAATCTACAATATTCATAGTCAGGAAATAAAGAAAACTCTGAGTGAGAAGGTGTCCAGACTTTTGGTCTGTACTGTATATAATATATATATATATATATAGTGTCAGGAATACAAACAAGTATTCCCGGCACTTTAGTCCTGAAGTGGCAGCTTAGAGGACCGATCACTTCCTGCAGGTCCCCCGCCCCGTGTGCACCCCCTGTGTAGTGTATACATCTATATCTACATGTAAGCTATGTATCAGACTGTGTTTACACAGTCCCTTTACACATTGTGCAAATATAGAAACGCCCCCCCCTCGCTCTACCGTACACTCCTCCTCTACCATACACTCCTCCTCTACCGTACACTCCTCCTCTACCGTACACTCCTCCTCTACCATACACTCCTCCTCTACCGTACACTCCTCCTCTACCGTACACCCCTTCTCTACCGTACACTCCTCCTCTACCGCACACTCCTCCTCTACCGTACACTCCTTCTCTACCTTACACTCCTCCTCTACCGTACACTCCTCCTCTACCGTACACTCCTCCTCTACCGTACACTCCTTCTCTACCTTACACTCCTCCTCTACCGCACACTCCTCCTCTACCGTACACTCCTTCTCTACCTTACACTCCTCCTCTACCGTACACTCCTCCTCTACCGTACACTCCTCCTCTACCGTACACTCCTTCTCTACCTTACACTCCTCCTCTACCGTACACTCCTCCTCTACCGTACACCCCTTCTCTACCGTACACTCCTCCTCTACCGCACACTCCTCCTCTACCGTACACTCCTTCTCTACCTTACACTCCTCCTCTACCGTACACTCCTCCTCTACCGTACACTCCTCCTCTACCGTACACTCCTTCTCTACCGTACACTCCTCCTCTACCGTACACTCCTCCTCTACCGTACACTCCTTCTCTACCGTACACTCCTCCTCTACCGTACACGCCTTCTCTACCATACACTCCTCCTCTACCGTACACTCCACCTCTACCGTACACTCCTTCTCTACCGTACACTCCTCCTCTACCGTACACTCCTTCTCTACCGTACACTCCTTCTCTACCGTACACTCCTCCTCTACCGTACACTCCTTCTCTATCGTACACTCCTCCTCTACCGTACACTCCTCCTCTACCGTACACTCCTTCTCTACCGTACACTCCTTCTCTACCGTACACTCCTCCTCTACCGTACACTCCTTCTCTATCGTACACTCCTCCTCTACCGTACACTCCTTCTCTACCGTACACTCCTCCTCTACCGTACACTCCTCCTCTACCGTACACTCCTTCTCCACTGTACACTCCTCCTCTACCGTACACTCCTCCTCTACTGTACACCCCTTCTCTACCGTACACTCCTCCTCTACCGTACACTCCTTCTCTACCGTACACTCCTCCTCTACCGTACACTCCTCCTCTACCGTACACCCCTTCTCTACCGCACAGGAAAAGTGGACGTAGGGATTTTGTTCTATTGCTTTGCGGTCGGATTCCATTGAGGTTTTTTTTTGTCCATCAGCAAAAATGCCAGAAAAACTGTCCCAGCTTTTCCTGTGTTTTACAGTTAATAAATGCGGATCGCAGCGTGTCTCTGGAGAATGACCCGGTGCGCTCTGCACCTCAGCCCCTGGACTACAACTCCCATCATGGGCAGAGTCTGTCCCAGGATGGGAGTAGCAGTCCTTACTGTGCCAAAATAGACACTTTGGTAATTGTTCTCCGAGGTGGTTTATATTTGCACAAGAAAATGCAGTTTGCACATTTTTTGGGGGGCAAAAAAGATGCAAAAAAACACTTGCGCATATTTTTGCGCAAAAAAAAAGACACAAAATAGCTCTATATACAATGATAAATTCCCTCCACAGAGTATACACGCACACATTAACCCCTTAAGGACAACTGCAGCGGAAAACACTTATCCTGTATCCACAACATAGGGGATAAGTGTTTGATCGCGCGAGGTCCAACTGCTGGGACACCCCGCGATCTCCTAAACATGGCCACGGTATCAGAGCTCAGTGTGAGCGCCAATGTGCGCAGCTTTGACCTGAGAGGTTGACGATTACGCCCCCTCCCCGCCCCGTATCCATACAGTTCTATGGGAGAGGTGAGGAGGCACAAACGCTGCCTCCTCACCTCTCCCACAGAGTTACATGCAGGAGGCGTGTCAGCCGCCGTATCATGCTGTGGCCGGCACGCCTACTGCACGGGAGAGCTAAGGCAGAGCTGTGGCCCCGTTTAGGAGATTGTGGGGGGTCACAGCGGTTGGACCCCCCGTGATCAAACACACTTATCCCCTATCCTGTGGATAGGAGATAAGTGTTTTCCACTGCAGATGTCCTTTAAGATAGACAAGACCCCTCATTAACCCTTCACGTACCTCTCATACTAAAAGGGGTACTCCGCCCCTAGGCATCTTATCCCCTATCCAAAGGATAGAGGGTAAAATGTCTGATAGCGGGGGTCCCACCACCACCCCAGACATCCGGTGCATGGAGCGAACTTTGCTCCCAACCGGATGACTTGTGGGGCGGAGGCTCGTGATGTCAAGACCACGCCCCTCTCATCACAGCCACACTCCCTCAATGCAAGTCTATGCGAGGGGGCGTGACAGCCGTGATTGAGGGTGTGTGGCTGTGATGTCACGAGCGGGGTGTGGTCATGACATCACGAGCCTCCAGCGTAGGACCCCCGTGATCAGACATCTTATCTTTTATCCTTTGGATAGGGAATAAGATATATACGGGCGGAGTACTCCATTGAATCCATTATAAATTCAACCTTATACCATCCTCACTCATTCTCTTTACTACTTAATGGCCCATATTTATTAATCAGCCTGAAACACTAATTATCAGTTTTTTTCCCCATAGCAACCAATCACAGCTCAACTTTCATATCTTAACGAGCTCTTGTAAAGTGAAAGTTGAGCTGTGATTGGTTGCTATGGGAAAAAACTGTCAATTAGGGTTTCAGGCCGATTTTTTAATCAGAGCCAATATGTTCCTGGGGGGATATATATCCCAATGTGGTCAGCAATACGGACCACTCCAGAGAGTAAAGGATGTATACCAACCCCCCGCCCCCCCATGTCTGTCCAAACAACACATCTATTGTTTTATCATCACAACAAAGAAGAGATGAAAATGGAGCACTCACACCATCAGTATTCTGTGGGATCCTCAGGTAAAGTACCCCTCGGGGTTCTTTAGAAGGGAGGCGGTAGGTGGTATTGGGGGAGCTCCGATGACAGCCACGGTCCGTATCACGCCAATGGGCGCTTCGTCAGGCCGTACGGCCTGACGAAGCGCCCATTGGCGCGATACGGACCATGGCTGTCATCGGAGCTCCCCCAATACCACCTACCGCCTCCCTGCTGAAGAACCCCGAGGGGTACTTTACCTGAGGATCCTGATTCTTTATTTCTGTTCTTTTTTTCTTGGTGGCAATAACATCTATTGTTTTGCCTTGAAATAACTTCATTAACGCCTCCTTGACTCTTGACTTTATTGACATTCAATGCCGATAGTGATCATCATGCTCTATTAACCATTTGTCTCCCAAGCAGCACATTCCACCAGGCCCCCCCGTTCTTCAGGATACCTCGTCCGGCTTTCTTCAGTTTCGAGTTACCGGTTATCATAACAAGGGCTTGGAATGTGGGATACAACATGATAAAACAGCCAGAGATGATCATTGTCGGGTCAATAAAATTGAATGATTCCGTCAGAACGTAGAGTGAGACAGCATGAAAGCCGGATTGAAGGGTCACCAGGAGCACCATGGTCCTCACCGCTGTAATATGGGCCTGGGTCCGAGGACGGGAAGAGTCTCCATTGTTCATGTTCATCCTCTTCAGGTGTCTCCACAGAGATCTTAGGGTCAATCCTATGGGAAGCAGAGTTAATACGAGGGGTATAATACACCCCAGGAACGTTGTTATGAGATACGGAGATGTTAAAAAAATGAAGGTAGAATCGGATGTAGAATTTCCAATAGTTTCTTCGTCCACTTTAGAATAAATGTTCCAGAACGATGGGAGAGCAATGATGAATGATTCCACAGTGGACACCACCAAGAGCTTCGGTAGAAGTTTAGATATTCTCATCTTCAAAACCAAAAGGAGACCGTCCGTAAAATTGACAATTCTCAAGTAATAGTAGACGGAGAGCCAAGCGGTGAACCATATGTTACAGGAAACCAAAAAAATCATGACACCGGTCAGTTCTAGATGAATCGGATCAAATCTGTCATAGAACCCTGTAGCAAGGGAGGACATATCGAAACAGAAGACGAGCTGCATGGGGACATTAATCAGAGCCATAAAAGAGAGGATCAGATCGGGTGGACTCAGGTGGAAGCCTCGTCTCCTGTCCTCCAGGTTAACATACACAATCCATAAATTACAGGTGAACCCGAACACCGCAGCAATAGTAACCAATACGCTCCGTACTAAAAATAACGGGACGACTTCTTTCATCACCATCTTTCCTATAAGTTTTCACTTACACTGGACGACAAATGGTTTGTGCAGGACAACGATGACTTTATCGCTCAGGAAGCTTCATGCAAACCACTTAAGATCTGGTTTCTGTCGTTTTGTCACCTGATTTGCATTCACTCCTAATTATAATAAGCAATTATACTGTAACACGGATGTAGGAAAGAAATAACCTGTCCAGCAGGCACGCGAGACAAGACTCCAACCTAGTAGACTGCGTACAAACTTTATTTACAGTCCATAAAACGCCATACAGAGGAGAAAAGGTGCGCAGTACAGACACAAGGGAAGGCTAAGTGCAACACACGGTTCAGGCTGTCAGTCATGATCACACCCAGAGATCTCAACAATTCCCATCTGCAGGACATGTGTGGTGATGAACCTTACACACACACACACACACACACTGTGACCCACCCAACACACACACTGTGACCCACCCAACACACACACACACACACACACACACTGTGACCCACCCAACACACACACACACACACACTCTGTGACACACCCAACACACACACACACACTCTGTGACCCACCCAACACACACACACACACACTGTGACCCACCCAACACACACACACACACACTATGACCCACCCAACACACACACACACACTCTGTGACCCACCCAACACACACACACACACACTGTGACCCACCCAACACACACACACTATGACCCACCCAACACACACACACACACACTGTGACCCACCCAACACACACACACACACACACACACACACACACTCTGTGACCCACCCAACACACACACACACACACACACACTGTGACCCACCCAACACACACACACTCTGTGACCCACCCAACACTAGTGTTGCTCACGAATATTCGCAATGCGAATTTTATTCGCGAATATCGCATATTCGCGAATTCGCAAATATTCGCGAATATAGCGCTATATATTCGTAATTACGAATATTCGTTATTTTTTTATTTTTTTTTCACAGTACACATCACAGTGATCATCCCTCTCTGCTTCCAGCTTGTGTGGTGTAAAGAAGACTCTAATACTACTGTGTGAGACTGGGGCGCGAATTTTCGCATATGCGAAAATTTACATATGCTAATTTTCACATATGCGAATTTTCTCTTATGCTAATTTTCGCATATGCGAAAATAAAACGAGAGTATTACGAATATGCGAATATTCGCGAATATATGACGGATATTCGTCCATATATTCGCGAATATTCGCGAATTCGAATATGGCCTATGCCGCTCAACACTACCCAACACACACACACACACTGTGACCCACCCAATACACACACTGTGACCCACCCAACATACACACACACACACACACACACACACACTGTGACCCACCCAACACACACACACACTGTGACCCACCCAACACACACACACTGTGACCCACCCAACACACACACACACACACACACACACACACACACACACACACACTGTGACCCACCCAACATACACACACACACACACACACACACACAATGTGACCCACCCAACACACACACACATGCACACACACTGTGACTCACCCAACACACACACACATGCACACACACTGTGACACACCCAACACACACACACACACTGAGCCACCCAACACACACACACACACACACACACACACACTGTGACCCACCCAACACACACACACACACACACACACACTGTGACCCACCCAACACACACACACACACTGTGACCCACCCAACACACACACACACACACTGTTACCCACCCAACACACACACACACACACACACACACTGTGACCCACCCAACACACATACACACTGTGACCCACCCACACACACACACTGTGACCCACCCAACACACACACACTGTGACCCACCCAACACACACACACACACTGTGACCCACCCAACACACACACACACACACACACACACACACTGTGACCCACCCAACACACATACACACTGTGACCCACCCAACACACACACACTGTGACCCACCCAACACACACACACACACTGTGACCCACCCAACACACACACACACACACTGTGACCCACCCAACACATACACACACACACACACACACACACACTGTGACCCACCCAATACACATGCACACACACTGTAACACACCCAACACACACACACACACTGTGAGCCACCCAACACACACACACACACACACACACACTGTGACCCACCCAATACACACGCACACACACTGTGACCCACCCAACACACACACACACAC
>NC_079196.1:230198193-230230693 GCF_029499605.1 Hyla sarda
TTCTTAAAAACATATATTTTTGACAGTAAAGACAAGTATAGGTAAGTATTACATGAATAAGTCTTAGCCTTAATTTTTTTTCAATATAAACAAATATATATATATATATATATATATATATATATATATATATATATATATACAGTACAGACCAAAAGTTTGGACACCTTCTCATTCAGAGTTTTCTTTATTTTATGAATATTGTAGATTCACACTGAAGGCATCAAAACTATGAGTGAGAATCTGTCATATTCTAGGTTCTTCCTTTTGCTTTGATTCCTGCTTTGCACACTCTTGGTATTCTCTTGTTGAGCTTCAAGAGGTAGTCACCTGAAATGGTTTGGTGCTGGTGTGGAGGAGGAGGTGTGCTGGTGTGGAGGAGGAGGTGTGCTGGTGTGGAGAAGGAGGTGTGCTGGTGTGGGGGAGGAGGTGTGCTGGTTTGGAGGAGGAGGAGGTGTTATGGTGTGGAGGAGGAGGTGTGATGGTGTGGAGGAGGAGGTGTGATGGTGTGGAGGAGGAGGTGTGCTGGTGTGGAGAAGGAGGTGTGCTGGTGTGGGGGAGGTGGTGTGCTGGTTTGGAGGAGGAGGAGGTGTTATGGTGTGGAGGAGGAGGTGTGATGGTGTGGAGGAGGAGGTGTGATGGTGTGGAGGAGGAGGAGGTGTGATGGTGTGGAGGAGGAGGTGTGATGGTGTGGAGGAGGAGGTGTGATGGTGTGGAGGAGGAGGAGGAGGTGTGCTGGTGTGGAGGAGGAGGTGTGCTGGTGTGGAGAAGGAGGTGTGCTGGTGTGGGGGAGGTGGTGTGCTGGTTTGTAGGAGGAGGAGGTGTTATGGTGTGGAGGAGGAGGTGTGATGGTGTGGAGGAGGAGGTGTGATGGTGTGGAGGAGGAGGTGTGATGGTGTGGAGGAGGAGGGAGATGTGGAGAAGGAGGTGTGCTGGTGTGGGGGAGGTGGTGTGCTGGTTTGTAGGAGGAGGAGGTGTGCTGGTGTGGGGGAGGAGGTGTGATGGTGTGGGGGAGGAGGTGTGATGGTGTGGGGGAGGAGGTGTGATGGTGTGGGGGAGAAGGTGTGATGGTGTGGGGGAGGAGGTGTGCTGGTGTGGAGGAGGAGGTGTGATGGTGTGGAGGAGGAGGTGTGATGGTGTGGGGGAGGTGTGATGTGTGAGGGAGGAGGTGTGATGGTGTGGGGGAGGAGTTGTGATGGTGTGGGGGAGGAGGTGTGACGGTGTGGAGGAGGAGGTGTGATGGTGTGGAGGAGGGGGAGGTGTGATGGTGTGGGGAAGGAGGAGGTGTGATGGTGAGGGGGAGGAGATGTTATGGTGTGGGGGAGGAGGTGTGCTGGTGTGGAGGAGGAGGTGTGATGGTGAGGAGGAGGAGGTGTGATAGTGAGGAGGAGGAGGAGGTGTGATGGTGTAGGGGAGGAGGTGGGATGGTGTGGAGGAGGAGGTGAGATGGTGTGGAGGAGGAGGTGTGATGGTGTGGGGGAGGAGGTGTGATGGTGTGGGAGAGGAGGTGTGATGGTGTGGGGGAGGAGGTGTGATGGTGTGGGGGAGGAGGTGTGATGGTGTGGGGGAGGAGGTGTGATGGTGTGGAGGAGGAGGTGTGATGGTGTGGGGGAGGAGGTGTGATGGTGTGGGGGAGGAGGTGTGATGGTGTGGGGGAGGAGGTGTGATGATGTGGGGGAGTAGGTGTGATGGTGTGGGGGAGGAGGTGTGATGGTGTGGGGGAGGAGGTGTGATGGTGTGGAGGTGGAGGTGGGGGGCTTTGCTGGTGACACTGTTGGGGTTTTATTCTGAAGGTATACTGACCCAGTATGTCTACCACAGCATCTGGCAGCGGCTGCTATTCCATCCGGTTTGCGTTTATTTGGACCAACAGGTAAATGGCCCCAAACCCCTCCAGGCTGTGTAAGGACTATATGACCAATAAGGAGAGTGATGGGTGCGGCCCCAGATGACCTGGCCTCCACAGTCACCGGACCTGAACCCGATCGGGATGGTTTGGGGTGAGCTGGACCGCAGAGTGAAGGCAAAAGGGCCAACAAGTGCTAAGCATCATGGGAACACCTTCAGGACTGGTGGAGACCATTTCAGGTGACTACAGATCATCAGGAGAATCCAAGAGTCTGCGAAGCGGGAATCAGAGGAAGAACCAGAATATGACGGATTCTCCCACTTATTGTTCTGTATATAATCCCACGTGTGATCATTCAGTGCGAATCTACAATATTCATAGTCAGGAAATAAAGAAAACTCTGAGTGAGAAGGTGTCCAGACTTTTGGTCTGTACTGTATATAATATATATATATATATATAGTGTCAGGAATACAAACAAGTATTCCCGGCACTTTAGTCCTGAAGTGGCAGCTTAGAGGACCGATCACTTCCTGCAGGTCCCCCGCCCCGTGTGCACCCCCTGTGTAGTGTATACATCTATATCTACATGTAAGCTATGTATCAGACTGTGTTTACACAGTCCCTTTACACATTGTGCAAATATAGAAACGCCCCCCCCTCGCTCTACCGTACACTCCTCCTCTACCATACACTCCTCCTCTACCGTACACTCCTCCTCTACCGTACACTCCTCCTCTACCATACACTCCTCCTCTACCGTACACTCCTCCTCTACCGTACACCCCTTCTCTACCGTACACTCCTCCTCTACCGCACACTCCTCCTCTACCGTACACTCCTTCTCTACCTTACACTCCTCCTCTACCGTACACTCCTCCTCTACCGTACACTCCTCCTCTACCGTACACTCCTTCTCTACCTTACACTCCTCCTCTACCGCACACTCCTCCTCTACCGTACACTCCTTCTCTACCTTACACTCCTCCTCTACCGTACACTCCTCCTCTACCGTACACTCCTCCTCTACCGTACACTCCTTCTCTACCTTACACTCCTCCTCTACCGTACACTCCTCCTCTACCGTACACCCCTTCTCTACCGTACACTCCTCCTCTACCGCACACTCCTCCTCTACCGTACACTCCTTCTCTACCTTACACTCCTCCTCTACCGTACACTCCTCCTCTACCGTACACTCCTCCTCTACCGTACACTCCTTCTCTACCGTACACTCCTCCTCTACCGTACACTCCTCCTCTACCGTACACTCCTTCTCTACCGTACACTCCTCCTCTACCGTACACGCCTTCTCTACCATACACTCCTCCTCTACCGTACACTCCACCTCTACCGTACACTCCTTCTCTACCGTACACTCCTCCTCTACCGTACACTCCTTCTCTACCGTACACTCCTTCTCTACCGTACACTCCTCCTCTACCGTACACTCCTTCTCTATCGTACACTCCTCCTCTACCGTACACTCCTCCTCTACCGTACACTCCTTCTCTACCGTACACTCCTTCTCTACCGTACACTCCTCCTCTACCGTACACTCCTTCTCTATCGTACACTCCTCCTCTACCGTACACTCCTTCTCTACCGTACACTCCTCCTCTACCGTACACTCCTCCTCTACCGTACACTCCTTCTCCACTGTACACTCCTCCTCTACCGTACACTCCTCCTCTACTGTACACCCCTTCTCTACCGTACACTCCTCCTCTACCGTACACTCCTTCTCTACCGTACACTCCTCCTCTACCGTACACTCCTCCTCTACCGTACACCCCTTCTCTACCGCACAGGAAAAGTGGACGTAGGGATTTTGTTCTATTGCTTTGCGGTCGGATTCCATTGAGGTTTTTTTTTGTCCATCAGCAAAAATGCCAGAAAAACTGTCCCAGCTTTTCCTGTGTTTTACAGTTAATAAATGCGGATCGCAGCGTGTCTCTGGAGAATGACCCGGTGCGCTCTGCACCTCAGCCCCTGGACTACAACTCCCATCATGGGCAGAGTCTGTCCCAGGATGGGAGTAGCAGTCCTTACTGTGCCAAAATAGACACTTTGGTAATTGTTCTCCGAGGTGGTTTATATTTGCACAAGAAAATGCAGTTTGCACATTTTTTGGGGGGCAAAAAAGATGCAAAAAAACACTTGCGCATATTTTTGCGCAAAAAAAAAGACACAAAATAGCTCTATATACAATGATAAATTCCCTCCACAGAGTATACACGCACACATTAACCCCTTAAGGACAACTGCAGCGGAAAACACTTATCCTGTATCCACAACATAGGGGATAAGTGTTTGATCGCGCGAGGTCCAACTGCTGGGACACCCCGCGATCTCCTAAACATGGCCACGGTATCAGAGCTCAGTGTGAGCGCCAATGTGCGCAGCTTTGACCTGAGAGGTTGACGATTACGCCCCCTCCCCGCCCCGTATCCATACAGTTCTATGGGAGAGGTGAGGAGGCACAAACGCTGCCTCCTCACCTCTCCCACAGAGTTACATGCAGGAGGCGTGTCAGCCGCCGTATCATGCTGTGGCCGGCACGCCTACTGCACGGGAGAGCTAAGGCAGAGCTGTGGCCCCGTTTAGGAGATTGTGGGGGGTCACAGCGGTTGGACCCCCCGTGATCAAACACACTTATCCCCTATCCTGTGGATAGGAGATAAGTGTTTTCCACTGCAGATGTCCTTTAAGATAGACAAGACCCCTCATTAACCCTTCACGTACCTCTCATACTAAAAGGGGTACTCCGCCCCTAGGCATCTTATCCCCTATCCAAAGGATAGAGGGTAAAATGTCTGATAGCGGGGGTCCCACCACCACCCCAGACATCCGGTGCATGGAGCGAACTTTGCTCCCAACCGGATGACTTGTGGGGCGGAGGCTCGTGATGTCAAGACCACGCCCCTCTCATCACAGCCACACTCCCTCAATGCAAGTCTATGCGAGGGGGCGTGACAGCCGTGATTGAGGGTGTGTGGCTGTGATGTCACGAGCGGGGTGTGGTCATGACATCACGAGCCTCCAGCGTAGGACCCCCGTGATCAGACATCTTATCTTTTATCCTTTGGATAGGGAATAAGATATATACGGGCGGAGTACTCCATTGAAT
The DNA here is from genome assembly GCF_029499605.1 of Hyla sarda. NCBI lineage: Eukaryota > Metazoa > Chordata > Amphibia > Anura > Hylidae > Hyla > Hyla sarda. The sequence goes on from NC_079196.1 coordinate 230,203,173, forward strand.
CCATTATAAATTCAACCTTATACCATCCTCACTCATTCTCTTTACTACTTAATGGCCCATATTTATTAATCAGCCTGAAACACTAATTATCAGTTTTTTTCCCCATAGCAACCAATCACAGCTCAACTTTCATATCTTAACGAGCTCTTGTAAAGTGAAAGTTGAGCTGTGATTGGTTGCTATGGGAAAAAACTGTCAATTAGGGTTTCAGGCCGATTTTTTAATCAGAGCCAATATGTTCCTGGGGGGATATATATCCCAATGTGGTCAGCAATACGGACCACTCCAGAGAGTAAAGGATGTATACCAACCCCCCGCCCCCCCATGTCTGTCCAAACAACACATCTATTGTTTTATCATCACAACAAAGAAGAGATGAAAATGGAGCACTCACACCATCAGTATTCTGTGGGATCCTCAGGTAAAGTACCCCTCGGGGTTCTTTAGAAGGGAGGCGGTAGGTGGTATTGGGGGAGCTCCGATGACAGCCACGGTCCGTATCACGCCAATGGGCGCTTCGTCAGGCCGTACGGCCTGACGAAGCGCCCATTGGCGCGATACGGACCATGGCTGTCATCGGAGCTCCCCCAATACCACCTACCGCCTCCCTGCTGAAGAACCCCGAGGGGTACTTTACCTGAGGATCCTGATTCTTTATTTCTGTTCTTTTTTTCTTGGTGGCAATAACATCTATTGTTTTGCCTTGAAATAACTTCATTAACGCCTCCTTGACTCTTGACTTTATTGACATTCAATGCCGATAGTGATCATCATGCTCTATTAACCATTTGTCTCCCAAGCAGCACATTCCACCAGGCCCCCCCGTTCTTCAGGATACCTCGTCCGGCTTTCTTCAGTTTCGAGTTACCGGTTATCATAACAAGGGCTTGGAATGTGGGATACAACATGATAAAACAGCCAGAGATGATCATTGTCGGGTCAATAAAATTGAATGATTCCGTCAGAACGTAGAGTGAGACAGCATGAAAGCCGGATTGAAGGGTCACCAGGAGCACCATGGTCCTCACCGCTGTAATATGGGCCTGGGTCCGAGGACGGGAAGAGTCTCCATTGTTCATGTTCATCCTCTTCAGGTGTCTCCACAGAGATCTTAGGGTCAATCCTATGGGAAGCAGAGTTAATACGAGGGGTATAATACACCCCAGGAACGTTGTTATGAGATACGGAGATGTTAAAAAAATGAAGGTAGAATCGGATGTAGAATTTCCAATAGTTTCTTCGTCCACTTTAGAATAAATGTTCCAGAACGATGGGAGAGCAATGATGAATGATTCCACAGTGGACACCACCAAGAGCTTCGGTAGAAGTTTAGATATTCTCATCTTCAAAACCAAAAGGAGACCGTCCGTAAAATTGACAATTCTCAAGTAATAGTAGACGGAGAGCCAAGCGGTGAACCATATGTTACAGGAAACCAAAAAAATCATGACACCGGTCAGTTCTAGATGAATCGGATCAAATCTGTCATAGAACCCTGTAGCAAGGGAGGACATATCGAAACAGAAGACGAGCTGCATGGGGACATTAATCAGAGCCATAAAAGAGAGGATCAGATCGGGTGGACTCAGGTGGAAGCCTCGTCTCCTGTCCTCCAGGTTAACATACACAATCCATAAATTACAGGTGAACCCGAACACCGCAGCAATAGTAACCAATACGCTCCGTACTAAAAATAACGGGACGACTTCTTTCATCACCATCTTTCCTATAAGTTTTCACTTACACTGGACGACAAATGGTTTGTGCAGGACAACGATGACTTTATCGCTCAGGAAGCTTCATGCAAACCACTTAAGATCTGGTTTCTGTCGTTTTGTCACCTGATTTGCATTCACTCCTAATTATAATAAGCAATTATACTGTAACACGGATGTAGGAAAGAAATAACCTGTCCAGCAGGCACGCGAGACAAGACTCCAACCTAGTAGACTGCGTACAAACTTTATTTACAGTCCATAAAACGCCATACAGAGGAGAAAAGGTGCGCAGTACAGACACAAGGGAAGGCTAAGTGCAACACACGGTTCAGGCTGTCAGTCATGATCACACCCAGAGATCTCAACAATTCCCATCTGCAGGACATGTGTGGTGATGAACCTTACACACACACACACACACACACTGTGACCCACCCAACACACACACTGTGACCCACCCAACACACACACACACACACACACACACTGTGACCCACCCAACACACACACACACACACACTCTGTGACACACCCAACACACACACACACACTCTGTGACCCACCCAACACACACACACACACACTGTGACCCACCCAACACACACACACACACACTATGACCCACCCAACACACACACACACACTCTGTGACCCACCCAACACACACACACACACACTGTGACCCACCCAACACACACACACTATGACCCACCCAACACACACACACACACACTGTGACCCACCCAACACACACACACACACACACACACACACACACTCTGTGACCCACCCAACACACACACACACACACACACACTGTGACCCACCCAACACACACACACTCTGTGACCCACCCAACACTAGTGTTGCTCACGAATATTCGCAATGCGAATTTTATTCGCGAATATCGCATATTCGCGAATTCGCAAATATTCGCGAATATAGCGCTATATATTCGTAATTACGAATATTCGTTATTTTTTTATTTTTTTTTCACAGTACACATCACAGTGATCATCCCTCTCTGCTTCCAGCTTGTGTGGTGTAAAGAAGACTCTAATACTACTGTGTGAGACTGGGGCGCGAATTTTCGCATATGCGAAAATTTACATATGCTAATTTTCACATATGCGAATTTTCTCTTATGCTAATTTTCGCATATGCGAAAATAAAACGAGAGTATTACGAATATGCGAATATTCGCGAATATATGACGGATATTCGTCCATATATTCGCGAATATTCGCGAATTCGAATATGGCCTATGCCGCTCAACACTACCCAACACACACACACACACTGTGACCCACCCAATACACACACTGTGACCCACCCAACATACACACACACACACACACACACACACACTGTGACCCACCCAACACACACACACACTGTGACCCACCCAACACACACACACTGTGACCCACCCAACACACACACACACACACACACACACACACACACACACACACACTGTGACCCACCCAACATACACACACACACACACACACACACACAATGTGACCCACCCAACACACACACACATGCACACACACTGTGACTCACCCAACACACACACACATGCACACACACTGTGACACACCCAACACACACACACACACTGAGCCACCCAACACACACACACACACACACACACACACACTGTGACCCACCCAACACACACACACACACACACACACACTGTGACCCACCCAACACACACACACACACTGTGACCCACCCAACACACACACACACACACTGTTACCCACCCAACACACACACACACACACACACACACTGTGACCCACCCAACACACATACACACTGTGACCCACCCACACACACACACTGTGACCCACCCAACACACACACACTGTGACCCACCCAACACACACACACACACTGTGACCCACCCAACACACACACACACACACACACACACACACTGTGACCCACCCAACACACATACACACTGTGACCCACCCAACACACACACACTGTGACCCACCCAACACACACACACACACTGTGACCCACCCAACACACACACACACACACTGTGACCCACCCAACACATACACACACACACACACACACACACACTGTGACCCACCCAATACACATGCACACACACTGTAACACACCCAACACACACACACACACTGTGAGCCACCCAACACACACACACACACACACACACACTGTGACCCACCCAATACACACGCACACACACTGTGACCCACCCAACACACACACACACACTGTGACCCACCCAACACACACACACACACACTGTGACCCACCCAACACACACACACACACACACTGTTACCCACCCAACACACACACACACACACACACACACACACACACTGTGACCCACCCAACACACATACACACTGTGACCCACCCACACACACACACACTGTGACTCACCCAACACACACACACTGTGACCCACCCAACACACACACACACACTGTGACCCACCCAACACACACACACACACACACACTCTGACCCACCCAACACACACACACACTGTGACCCACCCAATACACATGCACACACACTGTGACACACCCAACACACACACACACACTGTGAGCCACCCAACACACACACACACACACACACACACTGTGACCCACCCAATACACATGCACACACACTGTGACACACCCAACACACACACACACACTGTGAGCCACCCAACACACACACACACACACACACACTGTGACCCACCCAATACACACGCACAAACACTGTGACACACCCAACACACACACACACTGTGACCCACCCAACACACACACACACACTGTGACCCACCCAACACACACACACACACTGTGACCCACCCAACACACATACACACTGTGACCCACCCAACACACACACACACACACACACAAGCAGAGTGTTCAGTTTATCTATCTGTCTATCCTATTAAGTTGCACATTTAAGCCCTAAGTGTCAAATGTGACTTTTACAGGCATGTGGGTTTTTGATTCTCAATCCCCTCCGATCCTTGGCTGAGACTTTGTTTCGTTCGTTGCTGTGTCCGGACCTATGAGGAGGCAAGCAACTTGTAATCAGTCTTGCTGCCCACACCTTCCTTCTGTGCGCTATTTGAAGGGGAACTCTGCTACTTTTCTTCTTATCCCCTCTAATCAGTCTTACCTGTGACATTGATTTTTAACCTCTCTCTTACATTATCCTTTTTGTCTGCTTTGACTTCTATAGCTCTACAGTACCTTATTGTTTGTCAGTTTGGATATTGCTTGTGTTTGTCTCCTGGTTTTTGCTTTTGTTAACCCTTTGTGTCCTGACCTGTTTCCTGACCTCTGTACTGACTTTCTCTTTATTGTTTTGACTATGCTACGTTTTGCACTTATCCAGTACAGGGACTGTCTTCCAGTTGAGGATCTGTTGCTTGGGGCAGGTCGTCAAGTAGGCAGGAATAAAGATCGTGAGTGAGCGTAGGGCCACACATACAAAATGTGACAGTGACCCTCTGTGAGCTTGTGATCACCTTCATAAACTGTGTAGTAGAAATTCCTGTACTCTCTACAAGGTTTATGACCTCTATTTCCACTAGCGCCTTTTAATGGTCATTCAACCTCAGTTGGCCCCAAACCTGAGCCTCATACCACAAACTATGTCCCAAATTTCCTATTACCACAAGTTGTAGCAGAGAGCATTGGCAGATTGGCATCACCATGTGCATTATCTTTCCAGCACTTCCAGGACCTATGCCAGTCCTTACACATCCTCCAGTGGTTGGCTGGAGAAGACCATCATTCCTGTGGCCAGCAACAGCAATCCAACATGAATGTCATGTTCACCTTTGCCCCACCACCACAGGATCATTGTATCTGCCCAGAGACGTGACAGGAGAGTACACAGCAGCTGCCCAGAGATGTGACAGGAGAGTACACAGCAGCTGCCCAGAGGCATGACAGGAGAGTACACAGCAGCTGCCCAGAGACGTGACAGGAGAGTACACAGCAGCTGCCCAGAGACGTGACAGGAGAGTACACAGCAGCTGCCCAGAGACGTGACAGGAGAGTACACAGCAGCTGCCCAGAGATGTGACAGTACACAGCAGCTGTCCAGAGACATGACAGGACAGTACACAGCAGCTGCCCAGAGACGTGACAGGAGAGTACACAGCACCTGCCCTGGAGATTTACTGAACTTGTCTATAAATGATGACTTTATCCAAGCATTGTGCTTGTGCATAGTATTGTGAGAATGATTTGTGTGTTTTGCTTACTTTACCAGGTTTGCTATATGGGGTACTTATAGTTGCTACTAAGCCATTGAGAAAGTGGGACCCTCCCGAAACGTGTCTGGAGTCCCCATCACAGCACACAGTCCAGTATTGCCACCACATCCCTATTGCATAAAGCTATTTCACATTTGTACTCTAATCCCTTCAAAGCTCTGGAGTCCCCACATCTGGAGACCACTGCAAGGTTTACTACATGCTTGAAAGCCTCCAACTGCCACATGAGGGCGCCGATGACAAGATCTGCACACGAGGACGCCGCTGACAAGATCTGCACACGAGAACTCCGCTGACCAGGTCTGCACACGAGGGTGCCGCTGACAAGATCTGCACACGAGAACTCCGCTGACCAGGTCTGCACACGAGGGTGCCGCTGACAAGATCTGCACACGAGGACGCCGCTGACAAGATCTGCACACGAGGGCGCCGCTGACAAGATCTGCACACGAGAACTCCGCTGACCAGGTCTGCACACGAGGGTGCCGCTGACAAGATCTGCACACGAGGACGCCGCTGACAAGATCTGCACACGAGGACGCCGCTGACAAGGTCTGCACACGAGGACGCCGCTGACAAGATCTGCACACGAGGACGCCGCTGACAAGATCTGCACACGAGGACGCCGCTGACAAGGTCTGCACACGAGGACGCCGCTGACAAGATCTGCACACGAGGACGCCGCTGACAAGATCTGCACACAAGGACGCAGCTGACAAGATCTGTACACGAGAACTCCGCTGACCAGGTCTGCACACCAGGGCGCCGCTGACAAGGTCTGCACACGAGGGCGCCGCTGACAAGATCTGCACACGAGAACTCCGCTGACCAGGTCTGCACACAAGGGCGCCGCTGACAAGGTCTGCACATGAGGGCGCCGCTGACAAGGTCTGCACATGAGGGCGCCGCTGACAAGGTCTGCACATGAGGGCGCCGCTGACAAGGTCTGCACACGAGGACGCCACTGACAAGGTCTGCAAACGAGGGCGCCGCTGTCAAGGTCTGCACACGAGGGCGCCGCTGTCAAGGTCTGCACACGAGGGCGCCGCTGACAAGGTCTGCACACGAGGGCACCGCTGACCAGGTCTGCACACGAGGGCGCCGCTGACAAGGTCTGCACACGAGGGCGCCGCTGACAAGGTCTGCACACGAGGGCGCCGCTGACAAGGTTTGCACACGAGGGAGCTGCTGACAAGGTCTGCACACGAGGGCGCCGCTGACAAGGTCTGCACACGAGGGCGCCGCTGACAAGGTCTGCACACGAGGGCGCCGCTGACAAGGTCTGCACACGAGGGCGCCGCTGAAAAGGTCTGCACACGAGGACGCCGCTGACAAGGTTTGCACACGAGGGAGCTGCTGACAAGGTCTGCACACGAGGGCGCCGCTGACAAGGTCTGCACACGAGGGCGCCGCTGACAAGGTCTGCACACGAGGGCGCCGCTGACAAGGTCTGCACACGAGGGCGCCGCTGAAAAGGTCTGCACACGAGGACGCCGCTGACATGGTCTGCACACGAGGGCGCCGCTGATAAGGTCTGCACACGAGGGCGCCGCTGACAAGGTCTGCACACGAGGGCGCCGCTGAAAAGGTCTGCACACGAGGACGCCGCTGACATGGTCTGCACACGAGGGCGCCGCTGATAAGGTCTGCACACGAGGACGCCGCTGACATGGTCTGCACACGAGGGCGCCGCTGATAAGGTCTGCACACGAGGACGCCGCTGACAAGGTCTGCACATGAAGATCCCGCTGACAAGGTCTGCACTCACTTCTGCCTGCCTGCCAGGATTCTGTTATAGCATGCCGGCCGCAGTGCCGTGCCACCTAGCAATAGGAGAAGTCGGCACCCCCTGCAGTTTGTGCAGCCAGCACACTGTAAGGACACCTCTAGCGACGATCTGCATCTGGAAATAGGTATCTGTACATACAGGCCGGGCACAGCCCATGCCAACCTGCATCGCATACCCTTCACTAAAGGCCACGTCCTGATAACGAAACAGTGCGCAATTATACCATAACCTTTCCATCATCCAGCGCTCACATCACAACTCATATGCTTAGTTTAATTACTGGTGCACTGGATTCTTTTTTGGAATTTTTTGCATAGACAACATCATTGGATCTAATCTTATGTGTCTATAAGGATCTATAACTGAGACACAATACAAAGGTGGCCGACTGTGTAAATGTCATTGCTGTAATGATTATTACAAATACCGGCATTGATACCATGTTTTAATGTTACTTTAACCGATGTTACTGGATCTGTAGCAAGGGCCCTGCACAGATACCAGGCTAAGTGGATATTATTGAGATTATTTAATAAATCATATATTTTATTTAAACCAGATACATCTTATTTCTCTGCATTCCCATAATTGGAAGGTTACAGATTAAAGAAGTAATAAGTTTACACCTTGAGGTCTGAATTCCCTCTGTTTTGGTTATTATTTATTTTCGGCACTTTTGGGTACTGTATAGTGCCACTCAGGACCTTGGTCTAGACTCAACCTATTTATATTAGTGTGCAGCCCCCCAATCCAATTAGTGTGCAGCCCCCCAATATTTGCAGGATATTTTGCTATTTGGCTGTCCCGGCATGCTGGGAGTTGTAGTTTTGCAACATCTGGAGGTCCGCAGGTTGAAGACCACTGGTCTAAAGGGTTAATGCCTGACATCGGCCCGATCAGCAATGTCTGCATTAATCATGTGTCCTGGCAGCTGATTGCAACCAGGACCAACCAGGTATGAAGCGTGCTCATTTCTGAGTGTGCTTCATATAACAGGAGCAGGACTAGAGTGTACAGGTACAGCATTGTCTTTAAAGGGGTACTCCGGTAGAAAACATATATTTATTTTAATCCACTGGTGCTCAAGTGGTGCCAGAAAGCTATACAGATTTGTAAATGACTTCTATTTAAAAAACTCAATCCTTCCAGTACTTATCAGCTGCTGTATGCTCCACAGAAAGTTTTTTCTTTTCTTTTTGAATTTCCTTTTTGTCTGACCACAGTGCTCTTTGCTGACACCTCTGTCCATTTTATGAACTGTCCATTTGTTCCTGCTCTGGACAGCACTGTGGTCAGACAGGAAGGATCTACACAACTTGATGTGGAACATACAGCAGCTGATAAGTACTGGAAGGATTAAGATTTTTATATAGAAGTAATCTACAAATCAGTTTAACTTTCTGGCACCAGTTGATTAAAAAACCACCGGAGTACCCCTTTAACCCCTTAAGGACCCAGCCATTTTACACCTCAGGACCCGGCCATTTTTTGCACATCTGACCACTGTCACTTTAAACATTAATAACTCTGATGCTTTTAGTTATCATTCTGATTCCGAGACAGTTTTTTCGTGACATATTCTACTTTAACATAGTGGTAAAATTTTGTGGTAACTTGCATCCTTTCTTGGTGAAAAATCCCCAAATTTTATGAAAAATTTGAAAATTTTGCATTTTTCTAACTTTGAAGTTCTCTGCTTGTAAGGAAAATGGATATTCCAAATACATTTTTTTTATTCACATATACAATATGTCTACTTTATGTTTGCATCATAAAATTGACATGTTTTTACTTTTGGAAGACACCAGAGGGCTTCAAAGTTCAGCAGCAATTTTCCAATTTTTCACAAAATTTCCAAACTCACAATTTTTCATGGACCAGTTCAGGTTTGAAGTGGATTTGAAGGGTCTTCATATTAGAAATACCCCACAAATGACCCCATTATAAACACTGCACCCCCCAAAGTATTCAAAATGACATTCAGTCCGCGTTTTTACCCTTTAGGTGTTTCATAGGAATCACAGCAAAGTGAAGGAGAAAATTCACAATCTCCATTTTTTACACTCGCATGTTCTTGTAGACCCAATTTTTGAATTTTTACAAGGGTTAAAAGGATAAAATTTATACTTATATTTGTAGCCCAATTTCTCTCGAGTAAGCACATACCTCATATGTCTATGTAAAGTGTTCGGCGGGCGCAGTAGAGGGCTCAGAAGCAAAGGAGCAACAAGGGGATTTTGGAGAGTACGTTTTTTTGAAATGGTTTTTGGGGGGCATGTTGCATTTAGGAAGCCCCTATGGTGCCAGAACAGCAAAAATCCCCCACATGGCATACCATTTTGGAAACTAGACCCCTTGAGGTACGTAACAAGGAATAAAGTGAGCCTTAATACCCCACAGGAGTTTCATGACTTTTGCATATGTAAAAAAATAAAAATAAAATTTCACTAAAATGTGTGTTTCCCCCCAAATTTCACATTTTTGCAAGGGTTAATAGCAGAAAATACCCCCCAAACATTGTAACCCCATCTCTTCTGAGTATGAAGGTACCCCATAAGTTGACCTGAGGTGTACTATGGGTGAACTACAATGCTCAGTAGAGAAGGAGTCATATTTGGCTTTTTGAGAGCAAATTTTGCTCGGGGGCATGTCGCATTTAGGAAGCCCCTATGGTGCCAGGACAGCAAAAAAAAAAAACACATGGCATACCATTTTGGAAACTAGACCCCTTGTGGAACGTAACAAGTAATAAAGTGAGCCTTAATACCCCACAGGGGTTTCACGACTTTTGCATACGTAAAAAATAAAATAAAATAAATCACTAAAAGGTGTGTTTCCCCCCCAAATTTCACATTTTTGCAAGGGTTAATAGCAGAATATACCCCCCAAAATTTGTAACCACATCTCTTCTGAGTATGGAGGTACCCCATAAGTTGACCTGAAGTGCACTACGGGCGAACTACAATGCTCAGAAGAGAAGGAGTCATATTTTGCTTTTTGAGAGCAAATTTTGCTCGGGGGGCATGTCGCATTTAGGAAGCCCATATGGTGCCAGGACAGCAAAATAACCCCCACATGGCATACCATTTTGGAAACTAGACCCCTTGAGGAACGTAAGAAGGCGTAAAGTGAGCATTTACCCCCCACTGGTGTCTGTCATATCTTTGGAACAGTGGGCTGTACAACATTTTTAATTTGCACAGCCCACTCTTCCAAAGATCTGTCAGCGCTGCAGGATAGCCGTTTATGCGATGACCATCGTATGTCGGGGCCATCATAGGTCGGGGAGTTACTGTACTAGACACAACTTATGGACAGGTGGGACATTGTCATAGGAAAGCAATGTGTTCCTTGTCTTTTACATCCCTTAAAGGGGATTTCCACTGGCCCAGCTTTAGGAACATTTTGGGTGGAGTTTATGCACTCCCCATATACTCTTCCATAGTCCCTTCATGTGGTCCTGCATAATTGCCTACCTTTCAGAGTTTATTGAATATTTAATATATGGGGTTTATGGCTTGTCCTGTGTTGTTGTTATTATTATTATTATTATTATTATTATTATTAGTAGTAGTAGTAGTAGTAGTGGTATTCTATGTGAATTATAGTAATGCTTCAAGACTCTTTCATATTCATATTCTTTTTTTTTGTATTTTTTTTTTTTTTAATAAAGGTGCCCTCGCCTTATGGTTGCTGTCTCCACTTCAGTCCTCTCTTTTATAAATAGTAGATAGAAGAAGTCCCGACACACACAAGTTGGATGCAAGAATCACCTGAAGTGTTTATTCATATGTATAGCAATACAGCGGCTCACACTGTGAGCATGTAAAAGTTATTTGAAATGGGAATGATGAGAAAACACTCTACCCAATTCTGACTAACCACCCAACTCTTTCTGGTATTGAGAAACAATACTAAATATATAATCCAAATATATGAACTTAGACTGTGTTTCCTAATGGAAATTATTAATGTCAAATAGTGGAAAAAAGAAAGATTTCATAGACTATGGCTATATGTATCATGAGAGTGCATTGATCTGGATAAGACATGCCCCATTCATCTGCAGTAGAAGGAGGAGTGGCCCATATATTAACATTACAATCTCAACATGGAGATTATATGAAGCCAGTTCTCCTCAGCTATATGATATCATTTCATACACATTTTAAAGAAAGTAACTTAATCAAATAAGTAACCAGTTTAACTTACCACGATTATACATAGTTGCACTTCTGAATAAGGGAAAGATGGCTGCCTGGGGTCAATGGAAACATCATCATAGCTATTGATCATAGAGGAGAGGATTATGAGAAAATATATTTTCCCCTTTTCATGGCTCCACCTCTTTAGGTAGCTTATAGGAACTTCTCCCTCTATCTTTCCTTGCCATCTGTTGTCCCTGTATCTACTTAAACATGCCTTAACTTGTTTCTTCTCTTAAGCATCCACTTAAACAAACATAAGGTTATCAAATGATGAACTGCTGGGTGTCGAGTATATAGAGATTAACCCCTTAAGGACCAGGCCATTTTACACCTTAAGGACCAGAGCATTTTTTGCAATTCTGACCACTGTCACTTTAAACATTAATAACTCTGGAATGCTTTTAGTTATCATTCTGATTCTGAGATAGTTTTTTCGTGACATATTCTACTTTAACATAGTGGTACATTTTTGTGGTAACTTGCATCCTTTCTTGGTGAACACTGGAGAACAGTTCAGATTGAGAGAGTTTATCAACTGCTCTACAATATCGGTTATTTATCTAGCTACCTGCCCATGTGGTAAAAAATACGTGGGTAAGACCAGGAGAGCATTCAAGACCAGGATTCTTGAACATCTGGGGGACATCCGACATCGTAGGGATAAGCCCCTTGCAAGGCACATCAATGACTCTCACCAGGGCCGAACAGATAATTTAAAATTCATGGGTATAGAAAAAGTTTGTCCATCACCTAGAGGAGGGGATCTGGACCGTGTACTCCTACAAAGGGAGTGCAGGTGGATTTACAATCTAGACACCTGTACTCCGTCTGGCCTGAACGAACAGGTCAATTATGCTAGTTTTTTGTAGATTGACCTGGGGGTACCCCCCACTCTTGGTGACTATAGGCAGTTAGTGGAGGCTTTAGTAAGCCTAAAGTCAGTGTCACCAATTTCTAGGGACCTACTAGGCAAGTAGGAGGTTCGGGAGCAGGCCCGCCCTTATTAGGGCGGTTTCCCCTGCCTAGGCACTAGGGCTATAGAACTAGCGCAGGGTTAGGTAGGTTCCCTAGGCCCCCGCTATCCCCTTGTCATGCAACTTATCTAGTGTCCCCTTTCTGGGGGGTACCCCATTAGTTTATAGTTCATAGTTTACAGTTTATATAATATAGTTTATAATATATAGTTTATATCTTGTATATTCTGTGTTATATTATACTAATTTGAGCCTCAGTCAATATAAGGTTTAATTTTAGTCCTCGTCTGCGGAGTCTAACCTCTTCCGAGCATCAAGGGTATATATACCCATGGCCTTTGTGTTTTGGCCTTGTCAAAACTCTATATATATGCTAATCTTTTTTCCTCTGACCAGTTTGTATTAATATAATTATGGGAGTCATCAATGAATTATGGCAATAGTACCCAGTAACATAGGGTACCTAGACTTCCCATTATGTATGTATACACTCTTATGGTCCGGCTCTTCTATGCACCTGCTATATATATATATATGTACTAGGCACCCCCGAAGTATCGCCTCTTATAAATATATATATATATATATATATAAATAGTTTTAGGTTATATACTTAACCACTATTCCGTTAGTTCCCTCAATACCTACCTTAAACATCTAGCCATTATGAACATACCAGGATATAAGGATATAAGAGTATTTACCATAGCCGTAATCACATGATCCTTTTGTTTTCTTTGCGGCCGTCACCTGACCGCGCGCTGCACGATAATCGCCGGCCCCTATGACGTCTATTAGGGGCGCGGCGGAAGTGACACGCGGCTCGGCCAGCGTATAAGACGTCACATGCCGTGATCCCAGGTACGGTAGCGCACTAGCAGCCTGCATTTACCGCAAGGCTCCCCGCTACTGCGGGTACAGCGTGCCGTCCTGGGATCACGGATACCGGCAGACTGGAACTGTAAGTAGCCGCATACTGCGGAGAAGTGGTTCTTCTTTACAGGTACCAGCTGGACAGTTACTGATAGGGGCTTTTCTCTATGTGCTTTCCTTTTTAGGTTTTCTGGAAAATATCCACGGCACAGTGAGTGTATGCTCCGCAGGAATCGCTCATGCGCTTTATTATGCTTGGAGCACATAAATGATATTGGTACCTTTTTGTTGTGCTTTCTTTGCAGGTGGCCTGATACAGACAGTCCTTGCCGTGATCTCTTAGTCACATTGGTTTGTGTATCTATTTATAGGGTGCTTTTAGTACCACAACTCTAAGGTGTCTCAAGCTTTGTCTTTTGTCTCTCCTGATGACGCCATATCATTAGTGGCAGAAACGCGTTGAGAGCGACACCCTGTATGCTTGATATTGCTTCTGGTGTTAGATCCATACCGCAACCAGAACATTTATTTATTTGTTTGGGTCATTTGAGCACTAATATAATTTGGTGACGATTTTAACTTTGTAAAATTAAAAGTTAAGTATTACATGCACCTCCCTAGGGATTCTTATTGATTTATCCCCTTTATTATTTCCGATATGCTGCGATGCCTGCTGATCGATATCAGCAGGTATTGGGCACCGGCTCACCTCCGGCTAGCGGCGGGGGGCCGGGAATGGACAGGACGTACTCATATGTCCTCGGTCCTTAAGGACTCGGAAACGGGGGCGTAGAAGTACGTCCATTGTCCTTAAGGGGTTAAGGTCTAGTCACATGACCGATTACTCTATTCTAGGTTAACCAATAAAGGACACTATAGGTTAAGGAATTGACTTTAATGACAGCCAATCAATAATTCACTATAAGTGGTATATAGATATACAAGTTATGTAGCTATCTATATTTTGGCTACTATATGTAACACTGCTGGTTGGTAACCACCAGTATTACATGTGTCCTTGTCTTCACGAGTGTCAGTCGACATCTAGCTATTTCTACAGCATCTGCTCAGTTAAGAGATGCTATTTTGGAATATCTTGATAAGAATAAATGACCCCATATCACATGGCTTTATGAGGGATCGGTCCTGTCAAACTAACCTGATCAGCTTTTATGAGGAGGTGAGCTCCAGACTGGACCAGGGGGAATCACTGGATGTCGTATATCTGGATTTTTCCAAATTTTTCCATTTGATACGGTTCCACATAAAATCTTGGTGCATAAAATGAGAAGGATGGGGCTGGGGGAGAATGTGTGTAAGTGGGTAAGTAACTGGCTCGGTGATAGGAAACAGAGGGTGGTTATTAATGGTACTTATTCTGATTGGGTGACTGTTACTAGTGGGGACCACAGGGGTCAGTCTTGGGTCCTATTCTATTTAATATATTCATTAATGACCTTGTAGAGGGGTTGAATAGTAAAGTAGAAATCCTTGCAGATGACACTAAACTATGTAGAGCGGTAAACACTATAGAGGACGGTGCAGTATGTATAGTAGATAACACAATAGAGGACAGTGCACTGTGTATAGTAGATAACACTTTAGAGGACAGTGCACTGTGTATAGTAGATAACACAATAGAGGACAGTGGACTGTTACAAATGGATCTGGATAGGTTGGAGGTTTGGGCAGGGAAGTGGCAGATGAGGTTCAACACTAATAAATGTACGGTAATGCACATGGGGAAGAATAATCCGGGCTGGGATTATGTATTAAATGGGAGAACACTTGGGACGACTGACGCGGAAAAGTACTTGGGTGTCTTAGTTAATAGTAAATTTAGCTGTAGTGATCAGTGTCGGGCAGCTGCTGCCAAGGCAAATAAAATCATGGGGGGCATCAATAGGGGCATAGATGCCCACGACAAGGAAATAATTCTACCGCTGTACAAATCACTAAAGTCAGACCACACATAGAATACTGTGTACAGTACTGGTCAGACCACACATGGAATACTGTGTACAGTACTGGTCAGACCACACATAGAATACTGTGTACAGTACTGGTCAGACCACACATAGAATACTGTGTACAGTACTGGTCAGACCACACATAGAATACTGTGTACAGTACTGGTCAGACCACACATAAAATACTGTGTACAGTACTGGTCAGACCACACATAGAATACTGTGTACAGTACTGGTCAGACCACACATGGAATACTGTGTACAGTACTGGTCAGACCACACATAGAATACTGTGTACAGTACTGGTCAGACCACACATAGAATACTGTGTACAGTACTGGTCAGACCACACATAGAATACTGTGTACAGTACTGGTCAGACCACACATAAAATACTGTGTACAGTACTGGTCAGACCACACATAGAATACTGTGTACAGTACTAGTCAGACCACAAATTGAATACTGTGTACAGTACTGGTCAGACCACACATGGAATACTGTGTACAGTACTGGTCAGACCACACATAGAATACTGTGTACAGTACTGGTCAGACCACACATAGAATACTGTGTACAGTACTGGTCAGACCGCACATGGAATACTGTGTACAGTACTGGTCAGATCACACACGGAATACTGTGTACAGTACTGGTCAGACCACACATAGAATACTGTGTACAGTACTGGTCAGACCACACATAGAATACTGTGTACAGTACTGGTCAGACCACACATAGAATACTGTGTACAGTACTGATCAGACCACACATAGAATACTGTGTACAGTACTGGTCGGACCACACATAGAATACTGTGTACAGTACTGGTCAGACCACAAATGGAATACTGTGTACAGTACTGGTCAGACCACACATAGAATACTGTGTACAGTACTGGTCAGACCACACATAGAATACTGTGCACAGTACTGGGCACTAGTATACAAGAAAGATACAGTGGAGCTGGAGAGGGTTCAAAGACGGGCAACCAGGGTAATATGGGGAATGGGAGGACTACAGAACCCAGAAAGATTATCAGAATTAGAATTATGTAGTTTAGAAAAAAGAAGGCTTAGGGGGCGACCTAATAACTATGTATAAATATATCAGGGGCCGTACAGAGATCTCTCCATGTTCTATTTATACCCAGGACTGTATATATAACAAGGAGGTGACCTAATAATATATATAATATATCAGGACAGTACAGAGATCTCTCCATGATCTATTTATACCCAGGACTGTATATATAACAAGGAGGTGACTTAATAATATGCATAATATATCAGGACAGTACAGAGATCTCTCCATGATCTATTTATACCCAGGACTGTATATATAACAAGGAGGTGACCTAATAATATATATAATATATCAGGACAGTACAGAGATCTCTCCATGATCTATTTATACCCAGGACTGTATATATAACAAGCAGGTGACCTAATAATATATATAATATATCAGGACAGTACAGAGATCTCTCCATGATCTATTTATACCCAGGACTGTATCTATAACAAGGAGGTGACCTAATAATTAGTGTTGCTCGCGAATATTCCCAATGCGAATTTTATTCGCGAATATTTCATATTCACGAATTTGCGAATATTCGCGAATATAGCGCTATATATTCGTAATTACGAATGTTCGTTTTTTTTTTTTTTTTTCACAGTAAACATCACAGTGATCATCCCTCTCTGCTTCCAGCTTGTGTGGTGTAAAGAAGGCTCTAATACAACTGTGTGAGATTTTGCACATGCTAATTTTCGCATATGCAAATTTTCGCTAATGCAAATTTTGGTTTATGTTAAATTTTGCATATGCTAATTTTCGCATACGCCAATTTTCGCATATGCGAAAATAAAACGCAAATATTACGAATATGCGAATTTAGCGAATATATGACGAATATTCGTCCATATATTCGTGAAATATAGCGAATTCGAATATGGCCTATGCTGCTCAACACTATAATATGCATAATATATCAGGACAGTACAGAGATCTCTCCATGATCTATTTATACCCAGGACTGTATATATAACAAGGAGGTGACCTGATAATGTATATAATATATCAGGACCGTACAGAGATCTCTCCATGATCTATTTATACCCAGGACTGTATATATAACAAGGAGGTGACCTGATAATGTATATAATATATCAGGACAGTACAGAGATCTCTCCATGATGTCCTTGGAGAAGTACTTGCACGGGGAGGAGGATAGGCGGGTGGTGTTAGAAGTTTAAATAGATCGGTGTAACCATGAAGGTGTCACCACAATTTCCTGGCCTTGCTGCGGTGGAGCTTCGTTCTGCAGCAGGTTAACCCAGTGGTTGGTTAAAGGGGTACTCCGCTGCTCAGCGTTTGGAACTGTTCCGAACGCTGGAGCCGGTGATGGGAGCTCGTGATGTCATAGTCCAGCCCCCTCATGACGTCACACCCCGCCCTCCCAATGCAAGTCTATGGCTGTCACACCTCCTCCCATAGACTTGCATTGAGAGGGTGGGGTTTGACATCATGAGGGGGCGGGGCTATGACATTATGAGCTCCGGGCGCCGGATCTAGCGTTCGGAACAGTTTGTTCCAAACGCTGAGCAGCGGGTACCCGTTTAAAGACATGCATTGCACCTGGCCGTATCCCCTTCTCCATGTATCTACAGTGGCGTGCACTGTTCTGCACACAGACAGGTTCATGGATTGGCCCACTCTCTCCACCACATGACTGTGCAAAGCGGGGACGGCTTTCTTGGCAAAATAATGGTGACTAGGTTCATGCCACCTGGGCTGGACACACCCCATAAGGTGCCTAAAGGCCGTGAAGTCTACAAGAAGGTATAGGAGGGCCGTCCCCACCAACAACTTGTCAGGTAAGTATTGAGGCGCACTATAACAGGGTGACTGGGACAATACTGTTGTCTAGAGGACATGGATTCCACAAAAGACGACTGACGGGATAGAGGAGGAGGAGACGACACTGATGGGATAGAGGAGGAGGAGACGACACTGATGAGGATAGAGGAGGAGGAGACGACTGATGAGGATAGAGGAGGAGGAGACGACACTGATGGGATAGAGGAGGAGGAAACGACACTGATGAGGATAGAGGAGGAGGAGACGACTGATGAGGACAGAGGAGGAGGAGACGACACTGATGAGGATAGAGGAGGAAGAGACAACTGATGAGGATAGAGGAGGAGGAGACGACACTGATGGGATAAAGGAGGAGGAAACAACACTGATGAGGATAGAGAAGGAGGAGACAACACTGATGGGATAGAGGAGGAGGGGATGACACTGATGGGATAGAGGAGGAGGAGATTACACTGATGGGATAGAGGAGGAGGAGACGACACTGATAAGGATAGAGGAGGAGGAGACAACACTGATGGGATAGAGGAGGAGACGACACTGATGAGGATAGAGGAGGAGGAGGCGACACTGATGAGGATAGAGGAGGAGGAGACGACACTGATGAGGATAGAGGAGGAGGAGACGACACTGATGTGAAGGAGGAGACGACACTGTTTTTTCTTTGTTACCAAGAAGGACGGCTCCCTCCGTCCTTGTATAGATTACAGAGGTCTAAACAAGATTACCGTCAAGAACCGTTATCCTCTTCCCTTGATCTCCGAGCTCTTTGACCGTCTACAAGGCGCCAAGTACTTCACCAAGTTGGATCTCAGGGGGGCCTATAACCTCATTCGTATTCAAAGGGGTGATGAGTGGAAGACGGCTTTTAATACCCGAGACGGTCATTTCGAGTACTTAGTCATGCCTTTAGGACTCTGTAACGCTCCAGCTGTCTTCCAGGAGTTCGTTAACGACATCTTCAGAGACCTGCTCTATACCTGTGTCGTAGTTTATCTCGATGATATCCTCATTTTCTCCTCAAATTTGGATCAACATCGTGCACATGTCCGCCTTGTACTCTCCCGTCTGCGGAAGAACCGTCTCTATGCTAAATTTGAGAAGTGCCAGTTTGACAGTACCAGTCTACCCTTCCTGGGCTATATCATTTCTGCCAAAGGACTACAAATGGATCCTGCCAAGCTTTCTGCAGTCCTGGACTGGCCTCGTCCTTCTGGCCTTAAAGCCATACAGCGGTTTCTCGGATTCGCTAATTATTATAGACAGTTCATCCCGCATTTCTCTACCCTTGGGGCACCCATCGTGGCCTTGACCAAGAAGGGGGCTAATCCGAAGTCTTGGCCTCCTCAGGCCTAGAAGGCCTTCTGCGCTCTCAAGTCTGCTTTTGCCACCGCTCAAGCCCTGTCCAGGCCCGATCCTTCTAAGCCTTTCTACCTGGAGGTAGACGCCTCCTCCGTGGGAGCTGGTGCCTTACTTACGCAAAAGACTCAGAGAGGCTAGTCTGTTACCTGTGGATTTTTCTCTAAAACTTTCTCTCCTGCAGAGAGAAATTATTCCATAGGAGACAGAGAACTGCTTGCCATCAAGTTGGCTCTGGAGGAGTGGAGACACTTACTTGAAGGATCAGTACACCCAGTGAACATCTTTACTGACCATAAAAACCTATCCTACCTCCAGTCTGCTCAGAGACTTAACCCCCGCCAAACTCGCTGGTCTCTATTTTTTGCCAGGTTTAATTTCCTGATCCACTTTCGTCCTGCGTGTAAGAACATCGGAGCCGACGCTCTCTCACGCTCGTCCGATTTCTCTGGAGATGAAGTCAAGCCTCAGCACATAGTACCGCCGGAACGTTTGATCACCGTAGCTCCTGTTGACCTGCACAGTCTCCCTCCAGAGAAGACCTATGTTTCTCCCCATCAACGCTTGAAAGTCCTCAAGTGGGGGCATTCTTCTTTGCTCGCAGGACATCCTGGAGTACGGAAAACGGTACAACTCATCTCCAGGAGATACTGGTGGCCATTCTTTGAAAAGGACATCACAGAATTTGTGCAGGCCTGTTCTGTATGCGCTAGAGACACGACCCCTCGTCAGAGACCTGCTGGTTTTCTCCAGCCCCTTCCAGTACCGGAGTCCCCATGGTCCCATATCGCTATGGACTTTGTTACGGACCTGCCACCATCTCACGGCAAAACGGTAGTTTGGGTCGTCGTGGACCGCTTTTCTAAGATGGCGCACTTTATCTCATTGCCAGCCTTACCATCTGCGCCTCAGTTGGCTAAGCATTTCTTACGGCACATCTTCCGTTTACATGGGCTACCCTCGCATATTGTCTCTGACAGGGGGGTACAATTTGTGTCCAAATTCTGGAGGGCCCTCTGTGGACAGCTTAAAGTCAAGTTGGATTTCTCCTCGTCATACCACCCTCAAACCAACGGCCAAGTGGAGCGAGTAAATCAAATTTTGGGCGACTATCTTTGTCACTTCGTCTCCTCCCGCCAGGATGATTGGGTCGACCTCCTCCCATGGGCGGAATTCTCCTATAACCACAAGGACTCTTCTTCCTCCAGCAGGTCTCCCTTCAGAAGTGATCTGATTGGTTGCTATGGGCAAATGGTTAACCCTTCCTCTGCACAGTTTTTGATGAATCTCCCCCAAAATTCAGCCCCTGGCCACAACTTACTTTCTGTTTGTACAGACGACATATTGCCACATACTCTGCATCAGGTGGAAAAGAATAGATCTCCAGCAGCTGTCAGTGAATGGAAATATTAGACTGGAGCTGAAAGCTTCCCAGGAATAATACTTCTCACAGCTGAGGGATTGCTACAATGTATCAGTGTGGATTTGCTGTGTTTCGCTCATACTAGACACATTGTAGCTAACTTTGTTTTTTACATGAAGTATTATGTAATATTAAATAACACAGTGATAACTCTCTGAGTACAGATAATGTATAGATGTGACCTGCAGTCCTATGTAACACCACAGATAACACAGTGATAACTCTCTGAGTACAGATAATGTATAGATGTGACCTGCAGTCCTATGTAACACCACAGATAACAGTGATAACTCTCTGAGTACAGATAATGTATAGATGTGACCTGCAGTCCTATGTAACACCACAGATAACAGTGATAACTCTCTGAGTACAGATAATGTATAGATGTGACCTGCAGTCCTATGTAACACCACAGATAACACAGTGATAACTCTCTGAGTACAGATAATGTAGTAGATGTGACCTGCAGTCCTATGTAACACCACAGATAACACAGTGATAACTCTCTGAGTACAGATAATGTATAGATGTGACCTGCAGTCCTATGTAACACCACAGATAACACAGTGATAACTCTCTGAGTACAGATAATGTATAGATGTGACCTGCAGTCCTATGTAACACCACAGATAACAGTGATAACTCTCTGAGTACAGATAATGTATAGATGTGACCTGCAGTCCTATGTAACACCACAGATAACAGTGATCACTCTCTGAGTA
The DNA here is from genome assembly GCF_029499605.1 of Hyla sarda. Taxonomy (NCBI): domain Eukaryota; kingdom Metazoa; phylum Chordata; class Amphibia; order Anura; family Hylidae; genus Hyla; species Hyla sarda. The sequence continues at coordinate 230,225,389 of NC_079196.1, forward strand.
CAGATAATGTATAGATGTGACCTGCAGTCCTATGTAACACCACAGATAACACAGTGATAACTCTCTGAGTACAGATAATGTATAGATGTGACCTGCAGTCCTATGTAACACCACAGATAACACAGTGATAACTCTCTGAGTACAGATAATGTATAGATGTGACCTGCAGTCCTATGTAACACCACAGATAACAGTGATAACTCTCTGAGTACAGATAATGTATAGATGTGACCTGCAGTCCTATGTAACACCACAGATAACAGTGATAACTCTCTGAGTACAGATAATGTAGTAGATGTGACCTGCAGTCCTATGTAACACCACAGATAACACAGTGATAACTCTCTGAGTACAGATAATGTAGTAGATGTGACCTGCAGTCCTATGTAACACCACAGATAACACAGTGATAACTCTCTGAGTACAGATAATGTATAGATGTGACCTGCAGTCCTATGTAACACCACAGATAACACAGTGATAACTCTCTGAGTACAGATAATGTATAGATGTGACCTGCAGTCCTATGTAACACCACAGATAACAGTGATAACTCTCTGAGTACAGATAATGTATAGATGTGACCTGCAGTCCTATGTAACACCACAGATAACAGTGATCACTCTCTGAGTACAGATAATGTATAGATGTGACCTGCAGTCCTATGTAACACCACAGATAACACAGTGATAACTCTCTGAGTACAGATAATGTATAGATGTGACCTGCAGTCCTATGTAACTCCACAGATAACACAGTGATAACTCTCTGAGTACAGATAATGTATAGATGTGACCTGCAGTCCTATGTAACACAACAGATAACACAGTGATAACTCTCTGAGTACAGATAATGTAGTAGATGTGACCTGCAGTCCTATGTAACACCACAGATAACAGTGATAACTCTCTGAGTACAGATAATGTATAGATGTGACCTGCAGTCCTATGTAACACCACAGATAACAGTGATAACTCTCTGAGTACAGATAATGTATAGATGTGACCTGCAGTCCTATGTAACACCACAGATAACAGTGATAACTCTCTGAGTACAGATAATGTAGTAGATGTGACCTGCAGTCCTATGTAACACCACGGATAACAGTGATAACTCTCTGAGTACAGATAATGTATAGATGTGACCTGCAGTCCTATGTAACACCACAGATAACACAGTGATAACTCTCTGAGTACAGATAATGTAGTAGATGTGACCTGCAGTCCTATGTAACACCACAGATAACACAGTGATAACTCTCTGAGTACAGATAATGTATAGATGTGACCTGCAGTCCTATGTAACACCACAGATAACACAGTGATAACTCTCTGAGTACAGATAATGTATAGATGTGACCTGCAGTCCTATGTAACACCACAGATAATACAGTGATAACTCTCTGAGTACAGATAATGTATAGATGTCACCTGCAGTCCTATGTAACACCACAGATAACAGTGATAACTCTCTGAGTACAGATAATGTATAGATGTGACCTGCAGTCCTATGTAACACAACAGATAACACAGTGATAAATCTCTGAGTACAGATAATGTATAGATGTGACCTGCAGTCCTATGTAACACCACAGATAACACAGTGATAACTCTCTGAGTACAGATAATGTATAGATGTGACCTGCAGTCCTATGTAACACCACAGATAACAGTGATAACTCTCTGAGTACAGATAATGTATAGATGTGACCTGCAGTCCTATGTAACACCACAGATAACAGTGATAACTCTCTGAGTACAGATAATGTATAGATGTGACCTGCAGTCCTATGTAACACCACAGATAACACAGTGATAACTCTCTGAGTACAGATAATGTATAGATGTGACCTGCAGTCCTATGTAACACCACAGATAACACAGTGATAACTCTCTGAGTACAGATAATGTATAGATGTGACCTGCAGTCCTATGTAACACCACAGATAACAGTGATAACTCTCTGAGTACAGATAATGTATAGATGTGACCTGCAGTCCTATGTAACACCACAGATAACACAGTGATAACTCTCTGAGTACAGATAATGTAGTAGATGTGACCTGCAGTCCTATGTAACACCACAGATAACACAGTGATAACTCTCTGAGTACAGATAATGTATAGATGTGACCTGCAGTCCTATGTAACACCACAGATAACACAGTGATAACTCTCTGAGTACAGATAATGTATAGATGTGACCTGCAGTCCTATGTAACACCACAGATAACAGTGATAACTCTCTGAGTACAGATAATGTATAGATGTGACCTGCAGTCCTATGTAACACCACAGATAACACAGTGATAACTCTCTGAGTACAGATAATGTATAGATGTGACCTGCAGTCCTATGTAACACCACAGATAACACAGTGATAACTCTCTGAGTACAGATAATGTAGTAGATGTGACCTGCAGTCCTATGTAACACCACGGATAACAGTGATAACTCTCTGAGTACAGATAATGTATAGATGTGACCTGCAGTCCTATGTAACACCACAGATAACAGTGATAACTCTCTGAGTACAGATAATGTATAGATGTGACCTGCAGTCCTATGTAACACCACAGATAACACAGTGATAACTCTCTGAGTACAGATAATGTAGTAGATGTGACCTGCAGTCCTATGTAACACCACAGATAACACAGTGATAACTCTCTGAGTACAGATAATGTATAGATGTGACCTGCAGTCCTATGTAACACCACAGATAACACAGTGATAACTCTCTGAGTACAGATAATGTATAGATGTGACCTGCAGTCCTATGTAACACCACAGATAACAGTGATAACTCTCTGAGTACAGATAATGTATAGATGTGACCTGCAGTCCTATGTAACACCACAGATAACAGTGATCACTCTCTGAGTACAGATAATGTATAGATGTGACCTGCAGTCCTATGTAACACCACAGATAACACAGTGATAACTCTCTGAGTACAGATAATGTATAGATGTGACCTGCAGTCCTATGTAACACCACAGATAGCAGTGATAACTCTCTGAGTACAGATAATGTATAGATGTGACCTGCAGTCCTATGTAACACCACAGATAACAGTGATAACTCTCTGAGTACAGATAATGTATAGATGTGACCTGCAGTCCTATGTAACACCACAGATAACAGTGATAACTCTCTGAGTACAGATAATGTAGTAGATGTGACCTGCAGTCCTATGTAACACCACGGATAACAGTGATAACTCTCTGAGTACAGATAATGTATAGATGTGACCTGCAGTCCTATGTAACACCACAGATAACACAGTGATAACTCTCTGAGTACAGATAATGTAGTAGATGTGACCTGCAGTCCTATGTAACACCACAGATAACACAGTGATAACTCTCTGAGTACAGATAATGTATAGATGTGACCTGCAGTCCTATGTAACACCACAGATAACACAGTGATAACTCTCTGAGTACAGATAATGTATAGATGTGACCTGCAGTCCTATGTAACACCACAGATAATACAGTGATAACTCTCTGAGTACAGATAATGTATAGATGTCACCTGCAGTCCTATGTAACACCACAGATAACAGTGATAACTCTCTGAGTACAGATAATGTATAGATGTGACCTGCAGTCCTATGTAACACAACAGATAACACAGTGATAAATCTCTGAGTACAGATAATGTATAGATGTGACCTGCAGTCCTATGTAACACCACAGATAACACAGTGATAACTCTCTGAGTACAGATAATGTATAGATGTGACCTGCAGTCCTATGTAACACCACAGATAACAGTGATAACTCTCTGAGTACAGATAATGTATAGATGTGACCTGCAGTCCTATGTAACACCACAGATAACAGTGATAACTCTCTGAGTACAGATAATGTATAGATGTGACCTGCAGTCCTATGTAACACCACAGATAACACAGTGATAACTCTCTGAGTACAGATAATGTATAGATGTGACCTGCAGTCCTATGTAACACCACAGATAACACAGTGATAACTCTCTGAGTACAGATAATGTATAGATGTGACCTGCAGTCCTATGTAACACCACAGATAACAGTGATAACTCTCTGAGTACAGATAATGTATAGATGTGACCTGCAGTCCTATGTAACACCACAGATAACACAGTGATAACTCTCTGAGTACAGATAATGTAGTAGATGTGACCTGCAGTCCTATGTAACACCACAGATAACACAGTGATAACTCTCTGAGTACAGATAATGTAGTAGATGTGACCTGCAGTCCTATGTAACACCACAGATAACACAGTGATAACTCTCTGAGTACAGATAATGTATAGATGTGACCTGCAGTCCTATGTAACACCACAGATAACACAGTGATAACTCTCTGAGTACAGATAATGTATAGATGTGACCTGCAGTCCTATGTAACACCACAGATAACACAGTGATAACTCTCTGAGTACAGATAATGTAGTAGATGTGACCTGCAGTCCTATGTAACACCACAGATAACAGTGATAACTCTCTGAGTACAGATAATGTATAGATGTGACCTGCAGTCCTATGTAACACCACAGATAACAGTGATAACTCTCTGAGTACAGATAATGTATAGATGTGACCTGCAGTCCTATGTAACACCACAGATAACAGTGATAACTCTCTGAGTACAGATAATGTATAGATGTGACCTGCAGTCCTATGTAACACCACAGATAACACAGTGATAACTCTCTGAGTACAGATAATGTATAGATGTGACCTGCAGTCCTATGTAACACCACAGATAACACAGTGATAACTCTGAGTACAGATAATGTATAGATGTGACCTGCAGTCCTATGTAACACCACAGATAACATAGTGATAACTCTCTGAGTATAGATAATGTATAGATGTGACCTGCAGTCCTATGTAACACCACAGATAACACAGTGATAACTCTCTGAGTACAGATAATGTATAGATGTGACCTGCAGTCCTATGTAACACCACAGATAACACAGTGATAACTCTGAGTACAGATAATGTAGTAGATGTGACCTGCAGTCCTATGTAACACCACAGATAACAGTGATATCTCTCTGAGTACAGATAATGTAGTAGATGTGACCTGCAGTCCTATGTAACACCACAGATAACACAGTGATAACTCTCTGAGTACAGATAATGTATAGATGTGACCTGCAGTCCTATGTAACACCACAGATAACAGTGATAACTCTCTGAGTACATATAATGTATAGATGTGACCTGCAGTCCTATGTAACACCACAGATAACAGTGATATCTCTCTGAGTACAGATAATGTAGTAGATGTGACCTGCAGTCC